>NW_022204382.1:0-42219 GCF_007655135.1 Punica granatum | reverse complement strand
CCTTGCAATTTCGCCGAGCCTACTCGCTCGTGCTTCTTCCAAATCTGTCGAACCTGCTCGCTCGTGCACACTCTCTTTTAAGCTTCGCATGTTGGCCGAGCCTGTTTGGTCGTGCATCTCGCAAATCTGTCGGGCTGCTCCCCGTGCACTCTCTTTTACGCATCGCAAGTTCGCCGAGCTTTCTCGCTCGTGCTTTCTGCAAATCTGCCGGGCCTGCTCGCCCATGCACACTCCCTCTTTCGCTTTGCAATTTCGCCGAGTCTGCTCGCTCGTGCTTCATGCAAATCCGTCGGGACTGCTCGCCCGTGCACACTCTCTTTTATGCTTCGCAAGTTCGCCGAGCCTTCTCATTCGTGCTTCTTGCACATCTGTCGGACCTGCTCGACCATGCACACTCTCTTTTACGCCTTGCAATTTCGCCGAGCCTGCTCGCTCGTGCTTCTTCCAAATCTGTCGAACCTGCTCCCCGTGCACACTCTCTTTTACGCTTCGCAAGTTCGCCGAGCCTTCTCGCTCGTGCTTCTGCAAATCTGTCGGGCCTGCTCGCCCATGCACACTCTCTTTTACGCTTTGCAATTTCGCCGAGTCTGCTCGCTCGTGCTTTTGCAAATCTGTCGGGCCTGCTCGCCCGTGCACACTCTCTTTTATGCTTCGCAAGTTCGCCGAGCCTTCTCATTCGTGCTTCTTGCAAATCTGTCGGGACCTGCTCCCGTGCACACTCTCTTTTACGCCTTGCAATTTCGCCGAGCCTCTCGCTCGTGCTTCTTCCAAATCTGTCGAACCTGCTCGCATGCACACTCTCTTTTAAGCTTCGCATGTTGGCCGAGCCTGTTTGGTCGTGCATCTCGCAAATCTGTCGGGCTGCTCCCCGTGCACTCTCTTTTACGCATCGCAAGTTCGCCGAGCCTTCTCGCTCGTGCTTTCTGCAAATCTGCCGGGCCTGCTCGCCCATGCACACTCCCTCTTTCGCTTTGCAATTTCGCCGAGTCTGCTCGCTCGTGCTTCATGCAAATCCGTCGGGACTGCTCGCCCGTGCACACTCTCTTTTATGCTTCGCAAGTTCGCCGAGCCTTCTCATTCGTGCTTCTTGCACATCTGTCGGACCTGCTCGACCGTGCACACTCTCTTTTACGCCTTGCAATTTCGCCGAGCCTACTCGCTCGTGCTTCTTCCAAATCTGTCGAACCTGCTCGCTCGTGCACACTCTCTTTTAAGCTTCGCATGTTGGCCGAGCCTGTTTGGTCGTGCATCTCGCAAATCTGTCGGGCTGCTCCCCCGTGCACTCTCTTTTACGCATCGCAAGTTCGCCGAGCTTTCTCGCTCGTGCTTTCTGCAAATCTGCCGGGCCTGCTCGCCCATGCACACTCCCTCTTTCGCTTTGCAATTTCGCCGAGTCTGCTCGCTCGTGCTTCATGCAAATCCGTCGGGACTGCTCGCCCGTGCACACTCTCTTTTATGCTTCGCAAGTTCGCCGAGCCTTCTCATTCGTGCTTCTTGCACATCTGTCGGACCTGCTCGACCATGCACACTCTCTTTTACGCCTTGCAATTTCGCCGAGCCTGCTCGCTCGTGCTTCTTCCAAATCTGTCGAACCTGCTCGCTCGTGCACACTCTCTTTTAAGCTTCGCATGTTGGCCGAGCCTGTTTGGTCGTGCATCTCGCAAATCTGTCGGGCTGCTCCCCCGTGCACTCTCTTTTACGCATCGCAAGTTCGCCGAGCTTCTCGCTCGTGCTTTCTGCAAATCTGCCGGGCCTGCTCGCCCATGCACACTCCCTCTTTCGCTTTGCAATTTCGCCGAGTCTGCTCGCTCGTGCTTCATGCAAATCCGTCGGGACTGCTCGCCCGTGCACACTCTCTTTTATGCTTCGCAAGTTCGCCGAGCCTTCTCATTCGTGCTTCTTGCACATCTGTCGGACCTGCTCGACCATGCACACTCTCTTTTACGCCTTGCAATTTCGCCGAGCCTGCTCGCTCGTGCTTCTTCCAAATCTGTCGAACCTGCTCGCTCGTGCACACTCTCTTTTAAGCTTCGCATGTTGGCCGAGCCTGTTTGGTCGTGCATCTCGCAAATCTGTCGGGCTGCTCCCCCGTGCACTCTCTTTTACGCATCGCAAGTTCGCCGAGCTTTCTCGCTCGTGCTTTCTGCAAATCTGCCGGGCCTGCTCGCCCATGCACACTCCCTCTTTCGCTTTGCAATTTCGCCGAGTCTGCTCGCTCGTGCTTCATGCAAATCCGTCGGGACTGCTCGCCCGTGCACACTCTCTTTTATGCTTCGCAAGTTCGCCGAGCCTTCTCATTCGTGCTTCTTGCACATCTGTCGGACCTGCTCGACCATGCACACTCTCTTTTACGCCTTGCAATTTCGCCGAGCCTGCTCGCTCGTGCTTCTTCCAAATCTGTCGAACCTGCTCGCTCGTGCACACTCTCTTTTAAGCTTCGCATGTTGGCCGAGCCTGTTTGGTCGTGCATCTCGCAAATCTGTCGGGCTGCTCCCCCGTGCACTCTCTTTTACGCATCGCAAGTTCGCCGAGCTTTCTCGCTCGTGCTTTCTGCAAATCTGCCGGGCCTGCTCGCCCATGCACACTCCCTCTTTCGCTTTGCAATTTCGCCGAGTCTGCTCGCTCGTGCTTCATGCAAATCCGTCGGGACTGCTCGCCCGTGCACACTCTCTTTTATGCTTCGCAAGTTCGCCGAGCCTTCTCATTCGTGCTTCTTGCACATCTGTCGGACCTGCTCGACCATGCACACTCTCTTTTACGCCTTGCAATTTCGCCGAGCCTGCTCGCTCGTGCTTCTTCCAAATCTGTCGAACCTGCTCGCTCGTGCACACTCTCTTTTAAGCTTCGCATGTTGGCCGAGCCTGTTTGGTCGTGCATCTCGCAAATCTGTCGGGCTGCTCCCCCGTGCACTCTCTTTTACGCATCGCAAGTTCGCCGAGCTTTCTCGCTCGTGCTTTCTGCAAATCTGCCGGGCCTGCTCGCCCATGCACACTCCCTCTTTCGCTTTGCAATTTCGCCGAGTCTGCTCGCTCGTGCTTCATGCAAATCCGTCGGGACTGCTCGCCCGTGCACACTCTCTTTTATGCTTCGCAAGTTCGCCGAGCCTTCTCATTCGTGCTTCTTGCACATCTGTCGGACCTGCTCGACCATGCACACTCTCTTTTACGCCTTGCAATTTCGCCGAGCCTACTCGCTCGTGCTTCTTCCAAATCTGTCGAACCTGCTCGCTCGTGCACACTCTCTTTTAAGCTTCGCATGTTGGCCGAGCCTGTTTGGTCGTGCATCTCGCAAATCTGTCGGGCTGCTCCCCCGTGCACTCTCTTTTACGCATCGCAAGTTCGCCGAGCTTTCTCGCTCGTGCTTTCTGCAAATCTGCCGGGCCTGCTCGCCCATGCACACTCCCTCTTTCGCTTTGCAATTTCGCCGAGTCTGCTCGCTCGTGCTTCATGCAAATCCGTCGGGACTGCTCGCCCGTGCACACTCTCTTTTATGCTTCGCAAGTTCGCCGAGCCTTCTCATTCGTGCTTCTTGCACATCTGTCGGACCTGCTCGACCATGCACACTCTCTTTTACGCCTTGCAATTTCGCCGAGCCTGCTCGCTCGTGCTTCTTCCAAATCTGTCGAACCTGCTCGCTCGTGCACACTCTCTTTTAAGCTTCGCATGTTGGCCGAGCCTGTTTGGTCGTGCATCTCGCAAATCTGTCGGGCTGCTCCCCCGTGCACTCTCTTTTACGCATCGCAAGTTCGCCGAGCTTTCTCGCTCGTGCTTTCTGCAAATCTGCCGGGCCTGCTCGCCCATGCACACTCCCTCTTTCGCTTTGCAATTTCGCCGAGTCTGCTCGCTCGTGCTTCATGCAAATCCGTCGGGACTGCTCGCCCGTGCACACTCTCTTTTATGCTTCGCAAGTTCGCCGAGCCTTCTCATTCGTGCTTCTTGCACATCTGTCGGACCTGCTCGACCATGCACACTCTCTTTTACGCCTTGCAATTTCGCCGAGCCTGCTCGCTCGTGCTTCTTCCAAATCTGTCGAACCTGCTCGCTCGTGCACACTCTCTTTTAAGCTTCGCATGTTGGCCGAGCCTGTTTGGTCGTGCATCTCGCAAATCTGTCGGGCTGCTCCCCCGTGCACTCTCTTTTACGCATCGCAAGTTCGCCGAGCTTTCTCGCTCGTGCTTTCTGCAAATCTGCCGGGCCTGCTCGCCCATGCACACTCCCTCTTTCGCTTTGCAATTTCGCCGAGTCTGCTCGCTCGTGCTTCATGCAAATCCGTCGGGACTGCTCGCCCGTGCACACTCTCTTTTATGCTTCGCAAGTTCGCCGAGCCTTCTCATTCGTGCTTCTTGCACATCTGTCGGACCTGCTCGACCATGCACACTCTCTTTTACGCCTTGCAATTTCGCCGAGCCTGCTCGCTCGTGCTTCTTCCAAATCTGTCGAACCTGCTCGCTCGTGCACACTCTCTTTTAAGCTTCGCATGTTGGCCGAGCCTGTTTGGTCGTGCATCTCGCAAATCTGTCGGGCTGCTCCCCCGTGCACTCTCTTTTACGCATCGCAAGTTCGCCGAGCTTTCTCGCTCGTGCTTTCTGCAAATCTGCCGGGCCTGCTCGCCCATGCACACTCCCTCTTTCGCTTTGCAATTTCGCCGAGTCTGCTCGCTCGTGCTTCATGCAAATCCGTCGGGACTGCTCGCCCGTGCACACTCTCTTTTATGCTTCGCAAGTTCGCCGAGCCTTCTCATTCGTGCTTCTTGCACATCTGTCGGACCTGCTCGACCATGCACACTCTCTTTTACGCCTTGCAATTTCGCCGAGCCTGCTCGCTCGTGCTTCTTCCAAATCTGTCGAACCTGCTCGCTCGTGCACACTCTCTTTTAAGCTTCGCATGTTGGCCGAGCCTGTTTGGTCGTGCATCTCGCAAATCTGTCGGGCTGCTCCCCCGTGCACTCTCTTTTACGCATCGCAAGTTCGCCGAGCTTTCTCGCTCGTGCTTTCTGCAAATCTGCCGGGCCTGCTCGCCCATGCACACTCCCTCTTTCGCTTTGCAATTTCGCCGAGTCTGCTCGCTCGTGCTTCATGCAAATCCGTCGGGACTGCTCGCCCGTGCACACTCTCTTTTATGCTTCGCAAGTTCGCCGAGCCTTCTCATTCGTGCTTCTTGCACATCTGTCGGACCTGCTCGACCATGCACACTCTCTTTTACGCCTTGCAATTTCGCCGAGCCTACTCGCTCGTGCTTCTTCCAAATCTGTCGAACCTGCTCGCTCGTGCACACTCTCTTTTAAGCTTCGCATGTTGGCCGAGCCTGTTTGGTCGTGCATCTCGCAAATCTGTCGGGCTGCTCCCCCGTGCACTCTCTTTTACGCATCGCAAGTTCGCCGAGCTTTCTCGCTCGTGCTTTCTGCAAATCTGCCGGGCCTGCTCGCCCATGCACACTCCCTCTTTCGCTTTGCAATTTCGCCGAGTCTGCTCGCTCGTGCTTCATGCAAATCCGTCGGGACTGCTCGCCCGTGCACACTCTCTTTTATGCTTCGCAAGTTCGCCGAGCCTTCTCATTCGTGCTTCTTGCACATCTGTCGGACCTGCTCGACCATGCACACTCTCTTTTACGCCTTGCAATTTCGCCGAGCCTGCTCGCTCGTGCTTCTTCCAAATCTGTCGAACCTGCTCGCTCGTGCACACTCTCTTTTAAGCTTCGCATGTTGGCCGAGCCTGTTTGGTCGTGCATCTCGCAAATCTGTCGGGCTGCTCCCCCGTGCACTCTCTTTTACGCATCGCAAGTTCGCCGAGCTTTCTCGCTCGTGCTTTCTGCAAATCTGCCGGGCCTGCTCGCCCATGCACACTCCCTCTTTCGCTTTGCAATTTCGCCGAGTCTGCTCGCTCGTGCTTCATGCAAATCCGTCGGGACTGCTCGCCCGTGCACACTCTCTTTTATGCTTCGCAAGTTCGCCGAGCCTTCTCATTCGTGCTTCTTGCACATCTGTCGGACCTGCTCGACCATGCACACTCTCTTTTACGCCTTGCAATTTCGCCGAGCCTGCTCGCTCGTGCTTCTTCCAAATCTGTCGAACCTGCTCGCTCGTGCACACTCTCTTTTAAGCTTCGCATGTTGGCCGAGCCTGTTTGGTCGTGCATCTCGCAAATCTGTCGGGCTGCTCCCCCGTGCACTCTCTTTTACGCATCGCAAGTTCGCCGAGCTTTCTCGCTCGTGCTTTCTGCAAATCTGCCGGGCCTGCTCGCCCATGCACACTCCCTCTTTCGCTTTGCAATTTCGCCGAGTCTGCTCGCTCGTGCTTCATGCAAATCCGTCGGGACTGCTCGCCCGTGCACACTCTCTTTTATGCTTCGCAAGTTCGCGAGCCTTCTCATTCGTGCTTCTTGCACATCTGTCGGACCTGCTCGACCATGCACACTCTCTTTTACGCCTTGCAATTTCGCCGAGCCTGCTCGCTCGTGCTTCTTCCAAATCTGTCGAACCTGCTCGCTCGTGCACACTCTCTTTTAAGCTTCGCATGTTGGCCGAGCCTGTTTGGTCGTGCATCTCGCAAATCTGTCGGGCTGCTCCCCCGTGCACTCTCTTTTACGCATCGCAAGTTCGCCGAGCTTTCTCGCTCGTGCTTTCTGCAAATCTGCCGGGCCTGCTCGCCCATGCACACTCCCTCTTTCGCTTTGCAATTTCGCCGAGTCTGCTCGCTCGTGCTTCATGCAAATCCGTCGGGACTGCTCGCCCGTGCACACTCTCTTTTATGCTTCGCAAGTTCGCCGAGCCTTCTCATTCGTGCTTCTTGCACATCTGTCGGACCTGCTCGACCATGCACACTCTCTTTTACGCCTTGCAATTTCGCCGAGCCTGCTCGCTCGTGCTTCTTCCAAATCTGTCGAACCTGCTCGCTCGTGCACACTCTCTTTTAAGCTTCGCATGTTGGCCGAGCCTGTTTGGTCGTGCATCTCGCAAATCTGTCGGGCTGCTCCCCCGTGCACTCTCTTTTACGCATCGCAAGTTCGCCGAGCTTTCTCGCTCGTGCTTTCTGCAAATCTGCCGGGCCTGCTCGCCCATGCACACTCCCTCTTTCGCTTTGCAATTTCGCCGAGTCTGCTCGCTCGTGCTTCATGCAAATCCGTCGGGACTGCTCGCCCGTGCACACTCTCTTTTATGCTTCGCAAGTTCGCCGAGCCTTCTCATTCGTGCTTCTTGCACATCTGTCGGACCTGCTCGACCATGCACACTCTCTTTTACGCCTTGCAATTTCGCCGAGCCTGCTCGCTCGTGCTTCTTCCAAATCTGTCGAACCTGCTCGCTCGTGCACACTCTCTTTTAAGCTTCGCATGTTGGCCGAGCCTGTTTGGTCGTGCATCTCGCAAATCTGTCGGGCTGCTCCCCCGTGCACTCTCTTTTACGCATCGCAAGTTCGCCGAGCTTTCTCGCTCGTGCTTTCTGCAAATCTGCCGGGCCTGCTCGCCCATGCACACTCCCTCTTTCGCTTTGCAATTTCGCCGAGTCTGCTCGCTCGTGCTTCATGCAAATCCGTCGGGACTGCTCGCCCGTGCACACTCTCTTTTATGCTTCGCAAGTTCGCCGAGCCTTCTCATTCGTGCTTCTTGCACATCTGTCGGACCTGCTCGACCATGCACACTCTCTTTTACGCCTTGCAATTTCGCCGAGCCTACTCGCTCGTGCTTCTTCCAAATCTGTCGAACCTGCTCGCTCGTGCACACTCTCTTTTAAGCTTCGCATGTTGGCCGAGCCTGTTTGGTCGTGCATCTCGCAAATCTGTCGGGCTGCTCCCCCGTGCACTCTCTTTTACGCATCGCAAGTTCGCCGAGCTTTCTCGCTCGTGCTTTCTGCAAATCTGCCGGGCCTGCTCGCCCATGCACACTCCCTCTTTCGCTTTGCAATTTCGCCGAGTCTGCTCGCTCGTGCTTCATGCAAATCCGTCGGGACTGCTCGCCCGTGCACACTCTCTTTTATGCTTCGCAAGTTCGCCGAGCCTTCTCATTCGTGCTTCTTGCACATCTGTCGGACCTGCTCGACCATGCACACTCTCTTTTACGCCTTGCAATTTCGCCGAGCCTGCTCGCTCGTGCTTCTTCCAAATCTGTCGAACCTGCTCGCTCGTGCACACTCTCTTTTAAGCTTCGCATGTTGGCCGAGCCTGTTTGGTCGTGCATCTCGCAAATCTGTCGGGCTGCTCCCCCGTGCACTCTCTTTTACGCATCGCAAGTTCGCCGAGCTTTCTCGCTCGTGCTTTCTGCAAATCTGCCGGGCCTGCTCGCCCATGCACACTCCCTCTTTCGCTTTGCAATTTCGCCGAGTCTGCTCGCTCGTGCTTCATGCAAATCCGTCGGGACTGCTCGCCCGTGCACACTCTCTTTTATGCTTCGCAAGTTCGCCGAGCCTTCTCATTCGTGCTTCTTGCACATCTGTCGGACCTGCTCGACCATGCACACTCTCTTTTACGCCTTGCAATTTCGCCGAGCCTGCTCGCTCGTGCTTCTTCCAAATCTGTCGAACCTGCTCGCTCGTGCACACTCTCTTTTAAGCTTCGCATGTTGGCCGAGCCTGTTTGGTCGTGCATCTCGCAAATCTGTCGGGCTGCTCCCCCGTGCACTCTCTTTTACGCATCGCAAGTTCGCCGAGCTTTCTCGCTCGTGCTTTCTGCAAATCTGCCGGGCCTGCTCGCCCATGCACACTCCCTCTTTCGCTTTGCAATTTCGCCGAGTCTGCTCGCTCGTGCTTCATGCAAATCCGTCGGGACTGCTCGCCCGTGCACACTCTCTTTTATGCTTCGCAAGTTCGCCGAGCCTTCTCATTCGTGCTTCTTGCACATCTGTCGGACCTGCTCGACCATGCACACTCTCTTTTACGCCTTGCAATTTCGCCGAGCCTGCTCGCTCGTGCTTCTTCCAAATCTGTCGAACCTGCTCGCTCGTGCACACTCTCTTTTAAGCTTCGCATGTTGGCCGAGCCTGTTTGGTCGTGCATCTCGCAAATCTGTCGGGCTGCTCCCCCGTGCACTCTCTTTTACGCATCGCAAGTTCGCCGAGCTTTCTCGCTCGTGCTTTCTGCAAATCTGCCGGGCCTGCTCGCCCATGCACACTCCCTCTTTCGCTTTGCAATTTCGCCGAGTCTGCTCGCTCGTGCTTCATGCAAATCCGTCGGGACTGCTCGCCCGTGCACACTCTCTTTTATGCTTCGCAAGTTCGCCGAGCCTTCTCATTCGTGCTTCTTGCACATCTGTCGGACCTGCTCGACCATGCACACTCTCTTTTACGCCTTGCAATTTCGCCGAGCCTGCTCGCTCGTGCTTCTTCCAAATCTGTCGAACCTGCTCGCTCGTGCACACTCTCTTTTAAGCTTCGCATGTTGGCCGAGCCTGTTTGGTCGTGCATCTCGCAAATCTGTCGGGCTGCTCCCCCGTGCACTCTCTTTTACGCATCGCAAGTTCGCCGAGCTTTCTCGCTCGTGCTTTCTGCAAATCTGCCGGGCCTGCTCGCCCATGCACACTCCCTCTTTCGCTTTGCAATTTCGCCGAGTCTGCTCGCTCGTGCTTCATGCAAATCCGTCGGGACTGCTCGCCCGTGCACACTCTCTTTTATGCTTCGCAAGTTCGCCGAGCCTTCTCATTCGTGCTTCTTGCACATCTGTCGGACCTGCTCGACCATGCACACTCTCTTTTACGCCTTGCAATTTCGCCGAGCCTGCTCGCTCGTGCTTCTTCCAAATCTGTCGAACCTGCTCGCTCGTGCACACTCTCTTTTAAGCTTCGCATGTTGGCCGAGCCTGTTTGGTCGTGCATCTCGCAAATCTGTCGGGCTGCTCCCCCGTGCACTCTCTTTTACGCATCGCAAGTTCGCCGAGCTTTCTCGCTCGTGCTTTCTGCAAATCTGCCGGGCCTGCTCGCCCATGCACACTCCCTCTTTCGCTTTGCAATTTCGCCGAGTCTGCTCGCTCGTGCTTCATGCAAATCCGTCGGGACTGCTCGCCCGTGCACACTCTCTTTTATGCTTCGCAAGTTCGCCGAGCCTTCTCATTCGTGCTTCTTGCACATCTGTCGGACCTGCTCGACCATGCACACTCTCTTTTACGCCTTGCAATTTCGCCGAGCCTGCTCGCTCGTGCTTCTTCCAAATCTGTCGAACCTGCTCGCTCGTGCACACTCTCTTTTAAGCTTCGCATGTTGGCCGAGCCTGTTTGGTCGTGCATCTCGCAAATCTGTCGGGCTGCTCCCCCGTGCACTCTCTTTTACGCATCGCAAGTTCGCCGAGCTTTCTCGCTCGTGCTTTCTGCAAATCTGCCGGGCCTGCTCGCCCATGCACACTCCCTCTTTCGCTTTGCAATTTCGCCGAGTCTGCTCGCTCGTGCTTCATGCAAATCCGTCGGGACTGCTCGCCCGTGCACACTCTCTTTTATGCTTCGCAAGTTCGCCGAGCCTTCTCATTCGTGCTTCTTGCACATCTGTCGGACCTGCTCGACCATGCACACTCTCTTTTACGCCTTGCAATTTCGCCGAGCCTGCTCGCTCGTGCTTCTTCCAAATCTGTCGAACCTGCTCGCTCGTGCACACTCTCTTTTAAGCTTCGCATGTTGGCCGAGCCTGTTTGGTCGTGCATCTCGCAAATCTGTCGGGCTGCTCCCCCGTGCACTCTCTTTTACGCATCGCAAGTTCGCCGAGCTTTCTCGCTCGTGCTTTCTGCAAATCTGCCGGGCCTGCTCGCCCATGCACACTCCCTCTTTCGCTTTGCAATTTCGCCGAGTCTGCTCGCTCGTGCTTCATGCAAATCCGTCGGGACTGCTCGCCCGTGCACACTCTCTTTTATGCTTCGCAAGTTCGCCGAGCCTTCTCATTCGTGCTTCTTGCACATCTGTCGGACCTGCTCGACCATGCACACTCTCTTTTACGCCTTGCAATTTCGCCGAGCCTGCTCGCTCGTGCTTCTTCCAAATCTGTCGAACCTGCTCGCTCGTGCACACTCTCTTTTAAGCTTCGCATGTTGGCCGAGCCTGTTTGGTCGTGCATCTCGCAAATCTGTCGGGCTGCTCCCCCGTGCACTCTCTTTTACGCATCGCAAGTTCGCCGAGCTTTCTCGCTCGTGCTTTCTGCAAATCTGCCGGGCCTGCTCGCCCATGCACACTCCCTCTTTCGCTTTGCAATTTCGCCGAGTCTGCTCGCTCGTGCTTCATGCAAATCCGTCGGGACTGCTCGCCCGTGCACACTCTCTTTTATGCTTCGCAAGTTCGCCGAGCCTTCTCATTCGTGCTTCTTGCACATCTGTCGGACCTGCTCGACCATGCACACTCTCTTTTACGCCTTGCAATTTCGCCGAGCCTGCTCGCTCGTGCTTCTTCCAAATCTGTCGAACCTGCTCGCTCGTGCACACTCTCTTTTAAGCTTCGCATGTTGGCCGAGCCTGTTTGGTCGTGCATCTCGCAAATCTGTCGGGCTGCTCCCCCGTGCACTCTCTTTTACGCATCGCAAGTTCGCCGAGCTTTCTCGCTCGTGCTTTCTGCAAATCTGCCGGGCCTGCTCGCCCATGCACACTCCCTCTTTCGCTTTGCAATTTCGCCGAGTCTGCTCGCTCGTGCTTCATGCAAATCCGTCGGGACTGCTCGCCCGTGCACACTCTCTTTTATGCTTCGCAAGTTCGCCGAGCCTTCTCATTCGTGCTTCTTGCACATCTGTCGGACCTGCTCGACCATGCACACTCTCTTTTACGCCTTGCAATTTCGCCGAGCCTGCTCGCTCGTGCTTCTTCCAAATCTGTCGAACCTGCTCGCTCGTGCACACTCTCTTTTAAGCTTCGCATGTTGGCCGAGCCTGTTTGGTCGTGCATCTCGCAAATCTGTCGGGCTGCTCCCCCGTGCACTCTCTTTTACGCATCGCAAGTTCGCCGAGCTTTCTCGCTCGTGCTTTCTGCAAATCTGCCGGGCCTGCTCGCCCATGCACACTCCCTCTTTCGCTTTGCAATTTCGCCGAGTCTGCTCGCTCGTGCTTCATGCAAATCCGTCGGGACTGCTCGCCCGTGCACACTCTCTTTTATGCTTCGCAAGTTCGCGAGCCTTCTCATTCGTGCTTCTTGCACATCTGTCGGACCTGCTCGACCATGCACACTCTCTTTTACGCCTTGCAATTTCGCCGAGCCTGCTCGCTCGTGCTTCTTCCAAATCTGTCGAACCTGCTCGCTCGTGCACACTCTCTTTTAAGCTTCGCATGTTGGCCGAGCCTGTTTGGTCGTGCATCTCGCAAATCTGTCGGGCTGCTCCCCCGTGCACTCTCTTTTACGCATCGCAAGTTCGCCGAGCTTTCTCGCTCGTGCTTTCTGCAAATCTGCCGGGCCTGCTCGCCCATGCACACTCCCTCTTTCGCTTTGCAATTTCGCCGAGTCTGCTCGCTCGTGCTTCATGCAAATCCGTCGGGACTGCTCGCCCGTGCACACTCTCTTTTATGCTTCGCAAGTTCGCCGAGCCTTCTCATTCGTGCTTCTTGCACATCTGTCGGACCTGCTCGACCATGCACACTCTCTTTTACGCCTTGCAATTTCGCCGAGCCTGCTCGCTCGTGCTTCTTCCAAATCTGTCGAACCTGCTCGCTCGTGCACACTCTCTTTTAAGCTTCGCATGTTGGCCGAGCCTGTTTGGTCGTGCATCTCGCAAATCTGTCGGGCTGCTCCCCCGTGCACTCTCTTTTACGCATCGCAAGTTCGCCGAGCTTTCTCGCTCGTGCTTTCTGCAAATCTGCCGGGCCTGCTCGCCCATGCACACTCCCTCTTTCGCTTTGCAATTTCGCCGAGTCTGCTCGCTCGTGCTTCATGCAAATCCGTCGGGACTGCTCGCCCGTGCACACTCTCTTTTATGCTTCGCAAGTTCGCCGAGCCTTCTCATTCGTGCTTCTTGCACATCTGTCGGACCTGCTCGACCATGCACACTCTCTTTTACGCCTTGCAATTTCGCCGAGCCTGCTCGCTCGTGCTTCTTCCAAATCTGTCGAACCTGCTCGCTCGTGCACACTCTCTTTTAAGCTTCGCATGTTGGCCGAGCCTGTTTGGTCGTGCATCTCGCAAATCTGTCGGGCTGCTCCCCCGTGCACTCTCTTTTACGCATCGCAAGTTCGCCGAGCTTTCTCGCTCGTGCTTTCTGCAAATCTGCCGGGCCTGCTCGCCCATGCACACTCCCTCTTTCGCTTTGCAATTTCGCCGAGTCTGCTCGCTCGTGCTTCATGCAAATCCGTCGGGACTGCTCGCCCGTGCACACTCTCTTTTATGCTTCGCAAGTTCGCCGAGCCTTCTCATTCGTGCTTCTTGCACATCTGTCGGACCTGCTCGACCATGCACACTCTCTTTTACGCCTTGCAATTTCGCCGAGCCTGCTCGCTCGTGCTTCTTCCAAATCTGTCGAACCTGCTCGCTCGTGCACACTCTCTTTTAAGCTTCGCATGTTGGCCGAGCCTGTTTGGTCGTGCATCTCGCAAATCTGTCGGGCTGCTCCCCCGTGCACTCTCTTTTACGCATCGCAAGTTCGCCGAGCTTTCTCGCTCGTGCTTTCTGCAAATCTGCCGGGCCTGCTCGCCCATGCACACTCCCTCTTTCGCTTTGCAATTTCGCCGAGTCTGCTCGCTCGTGCTTCATGCAAATCCGTCGGGACTGCTCGCCCGTGCACACTCTCTTTTATGCTTCGCAAGTTCGCCGAGCCTTCTCATTCGTGCTTCTTGCACATCTGTCGGACCTGCTCGACCATGCACACTCTCTTTTACGCCTTGCAATTTCGCCGAGCCTGCTCGCTCGTGCTTCTTCCAAATCTGTCGAACCTGCTCGCTCGTGCACACTCTCTTTTAAGCTTCGCATGTTGGCCGAGCCTGTTTGGTCGTGCATCTCGCAAATCTGTCGGGCTGCTCCCCCGTGCACTCTCTTTTACGCATCGCAAGTTCGCCGAGCTTTCTCGCTCGTGCTTTCTGCAAATCTGCCGGGCCTGCTCGCCCATGCACACTCCCTCTTTCGCTTTGCAATTTCGCCGAGTCTGCTCGCTCGTGCTTCATGCAAATCCGTCGGGACTGCTCGCCCGTGCACACTCTCTTTTATGCTTCGCAAGTTCGCCGAGCCTTCTCATTCGTGCTTCTTGCACATCTGTCGGACCTGCTCGACCATGCACACTCTCTTTTACGCCTTGCAATTTCGCCGAGCCTGCTCGCTCGTGCTTCTTCCAAATCTGTCGAACCTGCTCGCTCGTGCACACTCTCTTTTAAGCTTCGCATGTTGGCCGAGCCTGTTTGGTCGTGCATCTCGCAAATCTGTCGGGCTGCTCCCCCGTGCACTCTCTTTTACGCATCGCAAGTTCGCCGAGCTTTCTCGCTCGTGCTTTCTGCAAATCTGCCGGGCCTGCTCGCCCATGCACACTCCCTCTTTCGCTTTGCAATTTCGCCGAGTCTGCTCGCTCGTGCTTCATGCAAATCCGTCGGGACTGCTCGCCCGTGCACACTCTCTTTTATGCTTCGCAAGTTCGGCGAGCCTTCTCATTCGTGCTTCTTGCACATCTGTCGGACCTGCTCGACCATGCACACTCTCTTTTACGCCTTGCAATTTCGCCGAGCCTGCTCGCTCGTGCTTCTTCCAAATCTGTCGAACCTGCTCGCTCGTGCACACTCTCTTTTAAGCTTCGCATGTTGGCCGAGCCTGTTTGGTCGTGCATCTCGCAAATCTGTCGGGCTGCTCCCCCGTGCACTCTCTTTTACGCATCGCAAGTTCGCCGAGCTTTCTCGCTCGTGCTTTCTGCAAATCTGCCGGGCCTGCTCGCCCATGCACACTCCCTCTTTCGCTTTGCAATTTCGCCGAGTCTGCTCGCTCGTGCTTCATGCAAATCCGTCGGGACTGCTCGCCCGTGCACACTCTCTTTTATGCTTCGCAAGTTCGCCGAGCCTTCTCATTCGTGCTTCTTGCACATCTGTCGGACCTGCTCGACCATGCACACTCTCTTTTACGCCTTGCAATTTCGCCGAGCCTGCTCGCTCGTGCTTCTTCCAAATCTGTCGAACCTGCTCGCTCGTGCACACTCTCTTTTAAGCTTCGCATGTTGGCCGAGCCTGTTTGGTCGTGCATCTCGCAAATCTGTCGGGCTGCTCCCCCGTGCACTCTCTTTTACGCATCGCAAGTTCGCCGAGCTTTCTCGCTCGTGCTTTCTGCAAATCTGCCGGGCCTGCTCGCCCATGCACACTCCCTCTTTCGCTTTGCAATTTCGCCGAGTCTGCTCGCTCGTGCTTCATGCAAATCCGTCGGGACTGCTCGCCCGTGCACACTCTCTTTTATGCTTCGCAAGTTCGCCGAGCCTTCTCATTCGTGCTTCTTGCACATCTGTCGGACCTGCTCGACCATGCACACTCTCTTTTACGCCTTGCAATTTCGCCGAGCCTGCTCGCTCGTGCTTCTTCCAAATCTGTCGAACCTGCTCGCTCGTGCACACTCTCTTTTAAGCTTCGCATGTTGGCCGAGCCTGTTTGGTCGTGCATCTCGCAAATCTGTCGGGCTGCTCCCCCGTGCACTCTCTTTTACGCATCGCAAGTTCGCCGAGCTTTCTCGCTCGTGCTTTCTGCAAATCTGCCGGGCCTGCTCGCCCATGCACACTCCCTCTTTCGCTTTGCAATTTCGCCGAGTCTGCTCGCTCGTGCTTCATGCAAATCCGTCGGGACTGCTCGCCCGTGCACACTCTCTTTTATGCTTCGCAAGTTCGCCGAGCCTTCTCATTCGTGCTTCTTGCACATCTGTCGGACCTGCTCGACCATGCACACTCTCTTTTACGCCTTGCAATTTCGCCGAGCCTGCTCGCTCGTGCTTCTTCCAAATCTGTCGAACCTGCTCGCTCGTGCACACTCTCTTTTAAGCTTCGCATGTTGGCCGAGCCTGTTTGGTCGTGCATCTCGCAAATCTGTCGGGCTGCTCCCCCGTGCACTCTCTTTTACGCATCGCAAGTTCGCCGAGCTTTCTCGCTCGTGCTTTCTGCAAATCTGCCGGGCCTGCTCGCCCATGCACACTCCCTCTTTCGCTTTGCAATTTCGCCGAGTCTGCTCGCTCGTGCTTCATGCAAATCCGTCGGGACTGCTCGCCCGTGCACACTCTCTTTTATGCTTCGCAAGTTCGCCGAGCCTTCTCATTCGTGCTTCTTGCACATCTGTCGGACCTGCTCGACCATGCACACTCTCTTTTACGCCTTGCAATTTCGCCGAGCCTGCTCG
Organism: Punica granatum; assembly: GCF_007655135.1. Classification (NCBI taxonomy): domain Eukaryota; kingdom Viridiplantae; phylum Streptophyta; class Magnoliopsida; order Myrtales; family Lythraceae; genus Punica; species Punica granatum. Next base: position 26,004 of record NW_022204382.1, on the reverse strand, counting down.
CTCGTGCTTCTTCCAAATCTGTCGAACCTGCTCGCTCGTGCACACTCTCTTTTAAGCTTCGCATGTTGGCCGAGCCTGTTTGGTCGTGCATCTCGCAAATCTGTCGGGCTGCTCCCCCGTGCACTCTCTTTTACGCATCGCAAGTTCGCCGAGCTTTCTCGCTCGTGCTTTCTGCAAATCTGCCGGGCCTGCTCGCCCATGCACACTCCCTCTTTCGCTTTGCAATTTCGCCGAGTCTGCTCGCTCGTGCTTCATGCAAATCCGTCGGGACTGCTCGCCCGTGCACACTCTCTTTTATGCTTCGCAAGTTCGCCGAGCCTTCTCATTCGTGCTTCTTGCACATCTGTCGGACCTGCTCGACCATGCACACTCTCTTTTACGCCTTGCAATTTCGCCGAGCCTGCTCGCTCGTGCTTCTTCCAAATCTGTCGAACCTGCTCGCTCGTGCACACTCTCTTTTAAGCTTCGCATGTTGGCCGAGCCTGTTTGGTCGTGCATCTCGCAAATCTGTCGGGCTGCTCCCCCGTGCACTCTCTTTTACGCATCGCAAGTTCGCCGAGCTTTCTCGCTCGTGCTTTCTGCAAATCTGCCGGGCCTGCTCGCCCATGCACACTCCCTCTTTCGCTTTGCAATTTCGCCGAGTCTGCTCGCTCGTGCTTCATGCAAATCCGTCGGGACTGCTCGCCCGTGCACACTCTCTTTTATGCTTCGCAAGTTCGGCGAGCCTTCTCATTCGTGCTTCTTGCACATCTGTCGGACCTGCTCGACCATGCACACTCTCTTTTACGCCTTGCAATTTCGCCGAGCCTGCTCGCTCGTGCTTCTTCCAAATCTGTCGAACCTGCTCGCTCGTGCACACTCTCTTTTAAGCTTCGCATGTTGGCCGAGCCTGTTTGGTCGTGCATCTCGCAAATCTGTCGGGCTGCTCCCCCGTGCACTCTCTTTTACGCATCGCAAGTTCGCCGAGCTTTCTCGCTCGTGCTTTCTGCAAATCTGCCGGGCCTGCTCGCCCATGCACACTCCCTCTTTCGCTTTGCAATTTCGCCGAGTCTGCTCGCTCGTGCTTCATGCAAATCCGTCGGGACTGCTCGCCCGTGCACACTCTCTTTTATGCTTCGCAAGTTCGCCGAGCCTTCTCATTCGTGCTTCTTGCACATCTGTCGGACCTGCTCGACCATGCACACTCTCTTTTACGCCTTGCAATTTCGCCGAGCCTGCTCGCTCGTGCTTCTTCCAAATCTGTCGAACCTGCTCGCTCGTGCACACTCTCTTTTAAGCTTCGCATGTTGGCCGAGCCTGTTTGGTCGTGCATCTCGCAAATCTGTCGGGCTGCTCCCCCGTGCACTCTCTTTTACGCATCGCAAGTTCGCCGAGCTTTCTCGCTCGTGCTTTCTGCAAATCTGCCGGGCCTGCTCGCCCATGCACACTCCCTCTTTCGCTTTGCAATTTCGCCGAGTCTGCTCGCTCGTGCTTCATGCAAATCCGTCGGGACTGCTCGCCCGTGCACACTCTCTTTTATGCTTCGCAAGTTCGCCGAGCCTTCTCATTCGTGCTTCTTGCACATCTGTCGGACCTGCTCGACCATGCACACTCTCTTTTACGCCTTGCAATTTCGCCGAGCCTGCTCGCTCGTGCTTCTTCCAAATCTGTCGAACCTGCTCGCTCGTGCACACTCTCTTTTAAGCTTCGCATGTTGGCCGAGCCTGTTTGGTCGTGCATCTCGCAAATCTGTCGGGCTGCTCCCCCGTGCACTCTCTTTTACGCATCGCAAGTTCGCCGAGCTTTCTCGCTCGTGCTTTCTGCAAATCTGCCGGGCCTGCTCGCCCATGCACACTCCCTCTTTCGCTTTGCAATTTCGCCGAGTCTGCTCGCTCGTGCTTCATGCAAATCCGTCGGGACTGCTCGCCCGTGCACACTCTCTTTTATGCTTCGCAAGTTCGCCGAGCCTTCTCATTCGTGCTTCTTGCACATCTGTCGGACCTGCTCGACCATGCACACTCTCTTTTACGCCTTGCAATTTCGCCGAGCCTGCTCGCTCGTGCTTCTTCCAAATCTGTCGAACCTGCTCGCTCGTGCACACTCTCTTTTAAGCTTCGCATGTTGGCCGAGCCTGTTTGGTCGTGCATCTCGCAAATCTGTCGGGCTGCTCCCCCGTGCACTCTCTTTTACGCATCGCAAGTTCGCCGAGCTTTCTCGCTCGTGCTTTCTGCAAATCTGCCGGGCCTGCTCGCCCATGCACACTCCCTCTTTCGCTTTGCAATTTCGCCGAGTCTGCTCGCTCGTGCTTCATGCAAATCCGTCGGGACTGCTCGCCCGTGCACACTCTCTTTTATGCTTCGCAAGTTCGCCGAGCCTTCTCATTCGTGCTTCTTGCACATCTGTCGGACCTGCTCGACCATGCACACTCTCTTTTACGCCTTGCAATTTCGCCGAGCCTGCTCGCTCGTGCTTCTTCCAAATCTGTCGAACCTGCTCGCTCGTGCACACTCTCTTTTAAGCTTCGCATGTTGGCCGAGCCTGTTTGGTCGTGCATCTCGCAAATCTGTCGGGCTGCTCCCCCGTGCACTCTCTTTTACGCATCGCAAGTTCGCCGAGCTTTCTCGCTCGTGCTTTCTGCAAATCTGCCGGGCCTGCTCGCCCATGCACACTCCCTCTTTCGCTTTGCAATTTCGCCGAGTCTGCTCGCTCGTGCTTCATGCAAATCCGTCGGGACTGCTCGCCCGTGCACACTCTCTTTTATGCTTCGCAAGTTCGCCGAGCCTTCTCATTCGTGCTTCTTGCACATCTGTCGGACCTGCTCGACCATGCACACTCTCTTTTACGCCTTGCAATTTCGCCGAGCCTGCTCGCTCGTGCTTCTTCCAAATCTGTCGAACCTGCTCGCTCGTGCACACTCTCTTTTAAGCTTCGCATGTTGGCCGAGCCTGTTTGGTCGTGCATCTCGCAAATCTGTCGGGCTGCTCCCCCGTGCACTCTCTTTTACGCATCGCAAGTTCGCCGAGCTTTCTCGCTCGTGCTTTCTGCAAATCTGCCGGGCCTGCTCGCCCATGCACACTCCCTCTTTCGCTTTGCAATTTCGCCGAGTCTGCTCGCTCGTGCTTCATGCAAATCCGTCGGGACTGCTCGCCCGTGCACACTCTCTTTTATGCTTCGCAAGTTCGCCGAGCCTTCTCATTCGTGCTTCTTGCACATCTGTCGGACCTGCTCGACCATGCACACTCTCTTTTACGCCTTGCAATTTCGCCGAGCCTGCTCGCTCGTGCTTCTTCCAAATCTGTCGAACCTGCTCGCTCGTGCACACTCTCTTTTAAGCTTCGCATGTTGGCCGAGCCTGTTTGGTCGTGCATCTCGCAAATCTGTCGGGCTGCTCCCCCGTGCACTCTCTTTTACGCATCGCAAGTTCGCCGAGCTTTCTCGCTCGTGCTTTCTGCAAATCTGCCGGGCCTGCTCGCCCATGCACACTCCCTCTTTCGCTTTGCAATTTCGCCGAGTCTGCTCGCTCGTGCTTCATGCAAATCCGTCGGGACTGCTCGCCCGTGCACACTCTCTTTTATGCTTCGCAAGTTCGCCGAGCCTTCTCATTCGTGCTTCTTGCACATCTGTCGGACCTGCTCGACCATGCACACTCTCTTTTACGCCTTGCAATTTCGCCGAGCCTGCTCGCTCGTGCTTCTTCCAAATCTGTCGAACCTGCTCGCTCGTGCACACTCTCTTTTAAGCTTCGCATGTTGGCCGAGCCTGTTTGGTCGTGCATCTCGCAAATCTGTCGGGCTGCTCCCCCGTGCACTCTCTTTTACGCATCGCAAGTTCGCCGAGCTTTCTCGCTCGTGCTTTCTGCAAATCTGCCGGGCCTGCTCGCCCATGCACACTCCCTCTTTCGCTTTGCAATTTCGCCGAGTCTGCTCGCTCGTGCTTCATGCAAATCCGTCGGGACTGCTCGCCCGTGCACACTCTCTTTTATGCTTCGCAAGTTCGCGAGCCTTCTCATTCGTGCTTCTTGCACATCTGTCGGACCTGCTCGACCATGCACACTCTCTTTTACGCCTTGCAATTTCGCCGAGCCTGCTCGCTCGTGCTTCTTCCAAATCTGTCGAACCTGCTCGCTCGTGCACACTCTCTTTTAAGCTTCGCATGTTGGCCGAGCCTGTTTGGTCGTGCATCTCGCAAATCTGTCGGGCTGCTCCCCCGTGCACTCTCTTTTACGCATCGCAAGTTCGCCGAGCTTTCTCGCTCGTGCTTTCTGCAAATCTGCCGGGCCTGCTCGCCCATGCACACTCCCTCTTTCGCTTTGCAATTTCGCCGAGTCTGCTCGCTCGTGCTTCATGCAAATCCGTCGGGACTGCTCGCCCGTGCACACTCTCTTTTATGCTTCGCAAGTTCGCCGAGCCTTCTCATTCGTGCTTCTTGCACATCTGTCGGACCTGCTCGACCATGCACACTCTCTTTTACGCCTTGCAATTTCGCCGAGCCTGCTCGCTCGTGCTTCTTCCAAATCTGTCGAACCTGCTCGCTCGTGCACACTCTCTTTTAAGCTTCGCATGTTGGCCGAGCCTGTTTGGTCGTGCATCTCGCAAATCTGTCGGGCTGCTCCCCCGTGCACTCTCTTTTACGCATCGCAAGTTCGCCGAGCTTTCTCGCTCGTGCTTTCTGCAAATCTGCCGGGCCTGCTCGCCCATGCACACTCCCTCTTTCGCTTTGCAATTTCGCCGAGTCTGCTCGCTCGTGCTTCATGCAAATCCGTCGGGACTGCTCGCCCGTGCACACTCTCTTTTATGCTTCGCAAGTTCGCGAGCCTTCTCATTCGTGCTTCTTGCACATCTGTCGGACCTGCTCGACCATGCACACTCTCTTTTACGCCTTGCAATTTCGCCGAGCCTGCTCGCTCGTGCTTCTTCCAAATCTGTCGAACCTGCTCGCTCGTGCACACTCTCTTTTAAGCTTCGCATGTTGGCCGAGCCTGTTTGGTCGTGCATCTCGCAAATCTGTCGGGCTGCTCCCCCGTGCACTCTCTTTTACGCATCGCAAGTTCGCCGAGCTTTCTCGCTCGTGCTTTCTGCAAATCTGCCGGGCCTGCTCGCCCATGCACACTCCCTCTTTCGCTTTGCAATTTCGCCGAGTCTGCTCGCTCGTGCTTCATGCAAATCCGTCGGGACTGCTCGCCCGTGCACACTCTCTTTTATGCTTCGCAAGTTCGCCGAGCCTTCTCATTCGTGCTTCTTGCACATCTGTCGGACCTGCTCGACCATGCACACTCTCTTTTACGCCTTGCAATTTCGCCGAGCCTGTCGCTCGTGCTTCTTCCAAATCTGTCGAACCTGCTCGCTCGTGCACACTCTCTTTTAAGCTTCGCATGTTGGCCGAGCCTGTTTGGTCGTGCATCTCGCAAATCTGTCGGGCTCCCCCTGCTCTTTTACGCCCAAGTTGCCACTCTCTTTTGCAAATCTGCCGGGCCTGCTCGCCCATGCACTCCCTCTTTCGCAATTTCGCCGAGTCTGCTCGCTCGTGCTTCATGCAAATCCGTCGGGACTGCTCGCCCGTGCACACTCTCTTTTATGCTTCGCAAGTTCGCCGAGCCTTCTCATTCGTGCTTCTTGCACATCTGTCGGACCTGCTCGACCATGCACACTCTCTTTTACGCCTTGCAATTTCGCCGAGCCTGCTCGCTCGTGCTTCTTCCAAATCTGTCGAACCTGCTCGCTCGTGCACACTCTCTTTTAAGCTTCGCATGTTGGCCGAGCCTGTTTGGTCGTGCATCTCGCAAATCTGTCGGGCTGCTCCCCCGTGCACTCTCTTTTACGCATCGCAAGTTCGCCGAGCTTTCTCGCTCGTGCTTTCTGCAAATCTGCCGGGCCTGCTCGCCCATGCACACTCCCTCTTTCGCTTTGCAATTTCGCCGAGTCTGCTCGCTCGTGCTTCATGCAAATCCGTCGGGACTGCTCGCCCGTGCACACTCTCTTTTATGCTTCGCAAGTTCGCCGAGCCTTCTCATTCGTGCTTCTTGCACATCTGTCGGACCTGCTCGACCATGCACACTCTCTTTTACGCCTTGCAATTTCGCCGAGCCTGCTCGCTCGTGCTTCTTCCAAATCTGTCGAACCTGCTCGCTCGTGCACACTCTCTTTTAAGCTTCGCATGTTGGCCGAGCCTGTTTGGTCGTGCATCTCGCAAATCTGTCGGGCTGCTCCCCCGTGCACTCTCTTTTACGCATCGCAAGTTCGCCGAGCTTTCTCGCTCGTGCTTTCTGTAAATCTGCCGGGCCTGCTCGCCCATGCACACTCCCTCTTTCGCTTTGCAATTTCGCCGAGTCTGCTCGCTCGTGCTTCATGCAAATCCGTCGAGACTGCTCGCCCGTGCACACTCTCTTTTATGCTTCGCAAGTTCGGCGAGCCTTCTCATTCGTGCTTCTTGCACATCTGTCGGACCTGCTCGACCATGCACACTCCTTTTTACGCGTTGCAATTTCGCCGAGCCTGCTCGCTCGTGCTTCTTCCAAATCTGTCGAACCTGCTCGCTCGTGCACACTCTCTTTTAAGCTTCGCATGTTGGCCGAGCCTGTTTGGTCGTGCATCTCGCAAATCTGTCGGGCTGCTCCCCCGTGCACTCTCTTTTACGCATCGCAAGTTCGCCGAGCTTTCTCGCTCGTGCTTTCTGCAAATCTGCCGGGCCTGCTCGCCCATGCACACTCCCTCTTTCGCTTTGCAATTTCGCCGAGTCTGCTCGCTCGTGCTTCATGCAAATCCGTCGGGACTGCTCGCCCGTGCACACTCTCTTTTATGCTTCGCAAGTTCGCCGAGCCTTCTCATTCGTGCTTCTTGCACATCTGTCGGACCTGCTCGACCATGCACACTCTCTTTTACGCCTTGCAATTTCGCCGAGCCTAGCTCGCTCGTGCTTCTTCCAAATCTGTCGAACCTGCTCGCTCGTGCACACTCTCTTTTAAGCTTCGCATGTTGGCCGAGCCTGTTTGGTCGTGCATCTCGCAAATCTGTCGGGCTGCTCCCCCGTGCACTCTCTTTTACGCATCGCAAGTTCGCCGAGCTTTCTCGCTCGTGCTTTCTGCAAATCTGCCGGGCCTGCTCGCCCATGCACACTCCCTCTTTCGCTTTGCAATTTCGCCGAGTCTGCTCGCTCGTGCTTCATGCAAATCCGTCGGGACTGCTCGCCCGTGCACACTCTCTTTTATGCTTCGCAAGTTCGCCGAGCCTTCTCATTCGTGCTTCTTGCACATCTGTCGGACCTGCTCGACCATGCACACTCTCTTTTACGCCTTGCAATTTCGCCGAGCCTGCTCGCTCGTGCTTCTTCCAAATCTGTCGAACCTGCTCGCTCGTGCACACTCTCTTTTAAGCTTCGCATGTTGGCCGAGCCTGTTTGGTCGTGCATCTCGCAAATCTGTCGGGCTGCTCCCCCGTGCACTCTCTTTTACGCATCGCAAGTTCGCCGAGCTTTCTCGCTCGTGCTTTCTGCAAATCTGCCGGGCCTGCTCGCCCATGCACACTCCCTCTTTCGCTTTGCAATTTCGCCGAGTCTGCTCGCTCGTGCTTCATGCAAATCCGTCGGGACTGCTCGCCCGTGCACACTCTCTTTTATGCTTCGCAAGTTCGCCGAGCCTTCTCATTCGTGCTTCTTGCACATCTGTCGGACCTGCTCGACCATGCACACTCTCTTTTACGCCTTGCAATTTCGCCGAGCCTGCTCGCTCGTGCTTCTTCCAAATCTGTCGAACCTGCTCGCTCGTGCACACTCTCTTTTAAGCTTCGCATGTTGGCCGAGCCTGTTTGGTCGTGCATCTCGCAAATCTGTCGGGCTGCTCCCCCGTGCACTCTCTTTTACGCATCGCAAGTTCGCCGAGCTTTCTCGCTCGTGCTTTCTGCAAATCTGCCGGGCCTGCTCGCCCATGCACACTCCCTCTTTCGCTTTGCAATTTCGCCGAGTCTGCTCGCTCGTGCTTCATGCAAATCCGTCGGGACTGCTCGCCCGTGCACACTCTCTTTTATGCTTCGCAAGTTCGCCGAGCCTTCTCATTCGTGCTTCTTGCACATCTGTCGGACCTGCTCGACCATGCACACTCTCTTTTACGCCTTGCAATTTCGCCGAGCCTGCTCGCTCGTGCTTCTTCCAAATCTGTCGAACCTGCTCGCTCGTGCACACTCTCTTTTAAGCTTCGCATGTTGGCCGAGCCTGTTTGGTCGTGCATCTCGCAAATCTGTCGGGCTGCTCCCCCGTGCACTCTCTTTTACGCATCGCAAGTTCGCCGAGCTTTCTCGCTCGTGCTTTCTGCAAATCTGCCGGGCCTGCTCGCCCATGCACACTCCCTCTTTCGCTTTGCAATTTCGCCGAGTCTGCTCGCTCGTGCTTCATGCAAATCCGTCGGGACTGCTCGCCCGTGCACACTCTCTTTTATGCTTCGCAAGTTCGCCGAGCCTTCTCATTCGTGCTTCTTGCACATCTGTCGGACCTGCTCGACCATGCACACTCTCTTTTACGCCTTGCAATTTCGCCGAGCCTGCTCGCTCGTGCTTCTTCCAAATCTGTCGAACCTGCTCGCTCGTGCACACTCTCTTTTAAGCTTCGCATGTTGGCCGAGCCTGTTTGGTCGTGCATCTCGCAAATCTGTCGGGCTGCTCCCCCGTGCACTCTCTTTTACGCATCGCAAGTTCGCCGAGCTTTCTCGCTCGTGCTTTCTGCAAATCTGCCGGGCCTGCTCGCCCATGCACACTCCCTCTTTCGCTTTGCAATTTCGCCGAGTCTGCTCGCTCGTGCTTCATGCAAATCCGTCGGGACTGCTCGCCCGTGCACACTCTCTTTTATGCTTCGCAAGTTCGCCGAGCCTTCTCATTCGTGCTTCTTGCACATCTGTCGGACCTGCTCGACCATGCACACTCTCTTTTACGCCTTGCAATTTCGCCGAGCCTGCTCGCTCGTGCTTCTTCCAAATCTGTCGAACCTGCTCGCTCGTGCACACTCTCTTTTAAGCTTCGCATGTTGGCCGAGCCTGTTTGGTCGTGCATCTCGCAAATCTGTCGGGCTGCTCCCCCGTGCACTCTCTTTTACGCATCGCAAGTTCGCCGAGCTTTCTCGCTCGTGCTTTCTGCAAATCTGCCGGGCCTGCTCGCCCATGCACACTCCCTCTTTCGCTTTGCAATTTCGCCGAGTCTGCTCGCTCGTGCTTCATGCAAATCCGTCGGGACTGCTCGCCCGTGCACACTCTCTTTTATGCTTCGCAAGTTCGCCGAGCCTTCTCATTCGTGCTTCTTGCACATCTGTCGGACCTGCTCGACCATGCACACTCTCTTTTACGCCTTGCAATTTCGCCGAGCCTGTCGCTCGTGCTTCTTCCAAATCTGTCGAACCTGCTCGCTCGTGCACACTCTCTTTTAAGCTTCGCATGTTGGCCGAGCCTGTTTGGTCGTGCATCTCGCAAATCTGTCGGGCTGCTCCCCCGTGCACTCTCTTTTACGCATCGCAAGTTCGCCGAGCTTTCTCGCTCGTGCTTTCTGCAAATCTGCCGGGCCTGCTCGCCCATGCACACTCCCTCTTTCGCTTTGCAATTTCGCCGAGTCTGCTCGCTCGTGCTTCATGCAAATCCGTCGGGACTGCTCGCCCGTGCACACTCTCTTTTATGCTTCGCAAGTTCGCCGAGCCTTCTCATTCGTGCTTCTTGCACATCTGTCGGACCTGCTCGACCATGCACACTCTCTTTTACGCCTTGCAATTTCGCCGAGCCTGCTCGCTCGTGCTTCTTCCAAATCTGTCGAACCTGCTCGCTCGTGCACACTCTCTTTTAAGCTTCGCATGTTGGCCGAGCCTGTTTGGTCGTGCATCTCGCAAATCTGTCGGGCTGCTCCCCCGTGCACTCTCTTTTACGCATCGCAAGTTCGCCGAGCTTTCTCGCTCGTGCTTTCTGCAAATCTGCCGGGCCTGCTCGCCCATGCACACTCCCTCTTTCGCTTTGCAATTTCGCCGAGTCTGCTCGCTCGTGCTTCATGCAAATCCGTCGGGACTGCTCGCCCGTGCACACTCTCTTTTATGCTTCGCAAGTTCGCCGAGCCTTCTCATTCGTGCTTCTTGCACATCTGTCGGACCTGCTCGACCATGCACACTCTCTTTTCGCCTTGCAATTTCGCCGAGCCTGCTCGCTCGTGCTTCTTCCAAATCTGTCGAACCTGCTCGCTCGTGCACACTCTCTTTTAAGCTTCGCATGTTGGCCGAGCCTGTTTGGTCGTGCATCTCGCAAATCTGTCGGGCTGCTCCCCCGTGCACTCTCTTTTACGCATCGCAAGTTCGCCGAGCTTTCTCGCTCGTGCTTTCTGCAAATCTGCCGGGCCTGCTCGCCCATGCACACTCCCTCTTTCGCTTTGCAATTTCGCCGAGTCTGCTCGCTCGTGCTTCATGCAAATCCGTCGGGACTGCTCGCCCGTGCACACTCTCTTTTATGCTTCGCAAGTTCGCCGAGCCTTCTCATTCGTGCTTCTTGCACATCTGTCGGACCTGCTCGACCATGCACACTCTCTTTTACGCCTTGCAATTTCGCCGAGCCTGCTCGCTCGTGCTTCTTCCAAATCTGTCGAACCTGCTCGCTCGTGCACACTCTCTTTTAAGCTTCGCATGTTGGCCGAGCCTGTTTGGTCGTGCATCTCGCAAATCTGTCGGGCTGCTCCCCCGTGCACTCTCTTTTACGCATCGCAAGTTCGCCGAGCTTTCTCGCTCGTGCTTTCTGCAAATCTGCCGGGCCTGCTCGCCCATGCACACTCCCTCTTTCGCTTTGCAATTTCGCCGAGTCTGCTCGCTCGTGCTTCATGCAAATCCGTCGGGACTGCTCGCCCGTGCACACTCTCTTTTATGCTTCGCAAGTTCGCCGAGCCTTCTCATTCGTGCTTCTTGCACATCTGTCGGACCTGCTCGACCATGCACACTCTCTTTTACGCCTTGCAATTTCGCCGAGCCTAGCTCGCTCGTGCTTCTTCCAAATCTGTCGAACCTGCTCGCTCGTGCACACTCTCTTTTAAGCTTCGCATGTTGGCCGAGCCTGTTTGGTCGTGCATCTCGCAAATCTGTCGGGCTGCTCCCCCGTGCACTCTCTTTTACGCATCGCAAGTTCGCCGAGCTTTCTCGCTCGTGCTTTCTGCAAATCTGCCGGGCCTGCTCGCCCATGCACACTCCCTCTTTCGCTTTGCAATTTCGCCGAGTCTGCTCGCTCGTGCTTCATGCAAATCCGTCGGGACTGCTCGCCCGTGCACACTCTCTTTTATGCTTCGCAAGTTCGCCGAGCCTTCTCATTCGTGCTTCTTGCACATCTGTCGGACCTGCTCGACCATGCACACTCTCTTTTACGCCTTGCAATTTCGCCGAGCCTGCTCGCTCGTGCTTCTTCCAAATCTGTCGAACCTGCTCGCTCGTGCACACTCTCTTTTAAGCTTCGCATGTTGGCCGAGCCTGTTTGGTCGTGCATCTCGCAAATCTGTCGGGCTGCTCCCCCGTGCACTCTCTTTTACGCATCGCAAGTTCGCCGAGCTTTCTCGCTCGTGCTTTCTGCAAATCTGCCGGGCCTGCTCGCCCATGCACACTCCCTCTTTCGCTTTGCAATTTCGCCGAGTCTGCTCGCTCGTGCTTCATGCAAATCCGTCGGGACTGCTCGCCCGTGCACACTCTCTTTTATGCTTCGCAAGTTCGCCGAGCCTTCTCATTCGTGCTTCTTGCACATCTGTCGGACCTGCTCGACCATGCACACTCTCTTTTACGCCTTGCAATTTCGCCGAGCCTGCTCGCTCGTGCTTCTTCCAAATCTGTCGAACCTGCTCGCTCGTGCACACTCTCTTTTAAGCTTCGCATGTTGGCCGAGCCTGTTTGGTCGTGCATCTCGCAAATCTGTCGGGCTGCTCCCCGTGCACTCTCTTTTACGCATCGCAAGTTCGCCGAGCTTTCTCGCTCGTGCTTTCTGCAAATCTGCCGGGCCTGCTCGCCCATGCACACTCCCTCTTTCGCTTTGCAATTTCGCCGAGTCTGCTCGCTCGTGCTTCATGCAAATCCGTCGGGACTGCTCGCCCGTGCACACTCTCTTTTATGCTTCGCAAGTTCGGCGAGCCTTCTCATTCGTGCTTCTTGCACATCTGTCGGACCTGCTCGACCATGCACACTCTCTTTTACGCCTTGCAATTTCGCCGAGCCTGCTCGCTCGTGCTTCTTCCAAATCTGTCGAACCTGCTCGCTCGTGCACACTCTCTTTTAAGCTTCGCATGTTGGCCGAGCCTGTTTGGTCGTGCATCTCGCAAATCTGTCGGGCTGCTCCCCCGTGCACTCTCTTTTACGCATCGCAAGTTCGCCGAGCTTTCTCGCTCGTGCTTTCTGCAAATCTGCCGGGCCTGCTCGCCCATGCACACTCCCTCTTTCGCTTTGCAATTTCGCCGAGTCTGCTCGCTCGTGCTTCATGCAAATCCGTCGGGACTGCTCGCCCGTGCACACTCTCTTTTATGCTTCGCAAGTTCGCCGAGCCTTCTCATTCGTGCTTCTTGCACATCTGTCGGACCTGCTCGACCATGCACACTCTCTTTTACGCCTTGCAATTTCGCCGAGCCTGCTCGCTCGTGCTTCTTCCAAATCTGTCGAACCTGCTCGCTCGTGCACACTCTCTTTTAAGCTTCGCATGTTGGCCGAGCCTGTTTGGTCGTGCATCTCGCAAATCTGTCGGGCTGCTCCCCCGTGCACTCTCTTTTACGCATCGCAAGTTCGCCGAGCTTTCTCGCTCGTGCTTTCTGCAAATCTGCCGGGCCTGCTCGCCCATGCACACTCCCTCTTTCGCTTTGCAATTTCGCCGAGTCTGCTCGCTCGTGCTTCATGCAAATCCGTCGGGACTGCTCGCCCGTGCACACTCTCTTTTATGCTTCGCAAGTTCGCCGAGCCTTCTCATTCGTGCTTCTTGCACATCTGTCGGACCTGCTCGACCATGCACACTCTCTTTTACGCCTTGCAATTTCGCCGAGCCTGCTCGCTCGTGCTTCTTCCAAATCTGTCGAACCTGCTCGCTCGTGCACACTCTCTTTTAAGCTTCGCATGTTGGCCGAGCCTGTTTGGTCGTGCATCTCGCAAATCTGTCGGGCTGCTCCCCCGTGCACTCTCTTTTACGCATCGCAAGTTCGCCGAGCTTTCTCGCTCGTGCTTTCTGCAAATCTGCCGGGCCTGCTCGCCCATGCACACTCCCTCTTTCGCTTTGCAATTTCGCCGAGTCTGCTCGCTCGTGCTTCATGCAAATCCGTCGGGACTGCTCGCCCGTGCACACTCTCTTTTATGCTTCGCAAGTTCGCCGAGCCTTCTCATTCGTGCTTCTTGCACATCTGTCGGACCTGCTCGACCATGCACACTCTCTTTTACGCCTTGCAATTTCGCCGAGCCTGCTCGCTCGTGCTTCTTCCAAATCTGTCGAACCTGCTCGCTCGTGCACACTCTCTTTTAAGCTTCGCATGTTGGCCGAGCCTGTTTGGTCGTGCATCTCGCAAATCTGTCGGGCTGCTCCCCCGTGCACTCTCTTTTACGCATCGCAAGTTCGCCGAGCTTTCTCGCTCGTGCTTTCTGCAAATCTGCCGGGCCTGCTCGCCCATGCACACTCCCTCTTTCGCTTTGCAATTTCGCCGAGTCTGCTCGCTCGTGCTTCATGCAAATCCGTCGGGACTGCTCGCCCGTGCACACTCTCTTTTATGCTTCGCAAGTTCGCCGAGCCTTCTCATTCGTGCTTCTTGCACATCTGTCGGACCTGCTCGACCATGCACACTCTCTTTTACGCCTTGCAATTTCGCCGAGCCTGCTCGCTCGTGCTTCTTCCAAATCTGTCGAACCTGCTCGCTCGTGCACACTCTCTTTTAAGCTTCGCATGTTGGCCGAGCCTGTTTGGTCGTGCATCTCGCAAATCTGTCGGGCTGCTCCCCCGTGCACTCTCTTTTACGCATCGCAAGTTCGCCGAGCTTTCTCGCTCGTGCTTTCTGCAAATCTGCCGGGCCTGCTCGCCCATGCACACTCCCTCTTTCGCTTTGCAATTTCGCCGAGTCTGCTCGCTCGTGCTTCATGCAAATCCGTCGGGACTGCTCGCCCGTGCACACTCTCTTTTATGCTTCGCAAGTTCGCCGAGCCTTCTCATTCGTGCTTCTTGCACATCTGTCGGACCTGCTCGACCATGCACACTCTCTTTTACGCCTTGCAATTTCGCCGAGCCTGCTCGCTCGTGCTTCTTCCAAATCTGTCGAACCTGCTCGCTCGTGCACACTCTCTTTTAAGCTTCGCATGTTGGCCGAGCCTGTTTGGTCGTGCATCTCGCAAATCTGTCGGGCTGCTCCCCCGTGCACTCTCTTTTACGCATCGCAAGTTCGCCGAGCTTTCTCGCTCGTGCTTTCTGCAAATCTGCCGGGCCTGCTCGCCCATGCACACTCCCTCTTTCGCTTTGCAATTTCGCCGAGTCTGCTCGCTCGTGCTTCATGCAAATCCGTCGGGACTGCTCGCCCGTGCACACTCTCTTTTATGCTTCGCAAGTTCGCCGAGCCTTCTCATTCGTGCTTCTTGCACATCTGTCGGACCTGCTCGACCATGCACACTCTCTTTTACGCCTTGCAATTTCGCCGAGCCTGCTCGCTCGTGCTTCTTCCAAATCTGTCGAACCTGCTCGCTCGTGCACACTCTCTTTTAAGCTTCGCATGTTGGCCGAGCCTGTTTGGTCGTGCATCTCGCAAATCTGTCGGGCTGCTCCCCCGTGCACTCTCTTTTACGCATCGCAAGTTCGCCGAGCTTTCTCGCTCGTGCTTTCTGCAAATCTGCCGGGCCTGCTCGCCCATGCACACTCCCTCTTTCGCTTTGCAATTTCGCCGAGTCTGCTCGCTCGTGCTTCATGCAAATCCGTCGGGACTGCTCGCCCGTGCACACTCTCTTTTATGCTTCGCAAGTTCGCGAGCCTTCTCATTCGTGCTTCTTGCACATCTGTCGGACCTGCTCGACCATGCACACTCTCTTTTACGCCTTGCAATTTCGCCGAGCCTGCTCGCTCGTGCTTCTTCCAAATCTGTCGAACCTGCTCGCTCGTGCACACTCTCTTTTAAGCTTCGCATGTTGGCCGAGCCTGTTTGGTCGTGCATCTCGCAAATCTGTCGGGCTGCTCCCCCGTGCACTCTCTTTTACGCATCGCAAGTTCGCCGAGCTTTCTCGCTCGTGCTTTCTGCAAATCTGCCGGGCCTGCTCGCCCATGCACACTCCCTCTTTCGCTTTGCAATTTCGCCGAGTCTGCTCGCTCGTGCTTCATGCAAATCCGTCGGGACTGCTCGCCCGTGCACACTCTCTTTTATGCTTCGCAAGTTCGCCGAGCCTTCTCATTCGTGCTTCTTGCACATCTGTCGGACCTGCTCGACCATGCACACTCTCTTTTACGCCTTGCAATTTCGCCGAGCCTGCTCGCTCGTGCTTCTTCCAAATCTGTCGAACCTGCTCGCTCGTGCACACTCTCTTTTAAGCTTCGCATGTTGGCCGAGCCTGTTTGGTCGTGCATCTCGCAAATCTGTCGGGCTGCTCCCCCGTGCACTCTCTTTTACGCATCGCAAGTTCGCCGAGCTTTCTCGCTCGTGCTTTCTGCAAATCTGCCGGGCCTGCTCGCCCATGCACACTCCCTCTTTCGCTTTGCAATTTCGCCGAGTCTGCTCGCTCGTGCTTCATGCAAATCCGTCGGGACTGCTCGCCCGTGCACACTCTCTTTTATGCTTCGCAAGTTCGCCGAGCCTTCTCATTCGTGCTTCTTGCACATCTGTCGGACCTGCTCGACCATGCACACTCTCTTTTACGCCTTGCAATTTCGCCGAGCCTGCTCGCTCGTGCTTCTTCCAAATCTGTCGAACCTGCTCGCTCGTGCACACTCTCTTTTAAGCTTCGCATGTTGGCCGAGCCTGTTTGGTCGTGCATCTCGCAAATCTGTCGGGCTGCTCCCCCGTGCACTCTCTTTTACGCATCGCAAGTTCGCCGAGCTTTCTCGCTCGTGCTTTCTGCAAATCTGCCGGGCCTGCTCGCCCATGCACACTCCCTCTTTCGCTTTGCAATTTCGCCGAGTCTGCTCGCTCGTGCTTCATGCAAATCCGTCGGGACTGCTCGCCCGTGCACACTCTCTTTTATGCTTCGCAAGTTCGCCGAGCCTTCTCATTCGTGCTTCTTGCACATCTGTCGGACCTGCTCGACCATGCACACTCTCTTTTACGCCTTGCAATTTCGCCGAGCCTGCTCGCTCGTGCTTCTTCCAAATCTGTCGAACCTGCTCGCTCGTGCACACTCTCTTTTAAGCTTCGCATGTTGGCCGAGCCTGTTTGGTCGTGCATCTCGCAAATCTGTCGGGCTGCTCCCCCGTGCACTCTCTTTTACGCATCGCAAGTTCGCCGAGCTTTCTCGCTCGTGCTTTCTGCAAATCTGCCGGGCCTGCTCGCCCATGCACACTCCCTCTTTCGCTTTGCAATTTCGCCGAGTCTGCTCGCTCGTGCTTCATGCAAATCCGTCGGGACTGCTCGCCCGTGCACACTCTCTTTTATGCTTCGCAAGTTCGCGAGCCTTCTCATTCGTGCTTCTTGCACATCTGTCGGACCTGCTCGACCATGCACACTCTCTTTTACGCCTTGCAATTTCGCCGAGCCTGCTCGCTCGTGCTTCTTCCAAATCTGTCGAACCTGCTCGCTCGTGCACACTCTCTTTTAAGCTTCGCATGTTGGCCGAGCCTGTTTGGTCGTGCATCTCGCAAATCTGTCGGGCTGCTCCCCCGTGCACTCTCTTTTACGCATCGCAAGTTCGCCGAGCTTTCTCGCTCGTGCTTTCTGCAAATCTGCCGGGCCTGCTCGCCCATGCACACTCCCTCTTTCGCTTTGCAATTTCGCCGAGTCTGCTCGCTCGTGCTTCATGCAAATCCGTCGGGACTGCTCGCCCGTGCACACTCTCTTTTATGCTTCGCAAGTTCGCCGAGCCTTCTCATTCGTGCTTCTTGCACATCTGTCGGACCTGCTCGACCATGCACACTCTCTTTTACGCCTTGCAATTTCGCCGAGCCTGCTCGCTCGTGCTTCTTCCAAATCTGTCGAACCTGCTCGCTCGTGCACACTCTCTTTTAAGCTTCGCATGTTGGCCGAGCCTGTTTGGTCGTGCATCTCGCAAATCTGTCGGGCTGCTCCCCCGTGCACTCTCTTTTACGCATCGCAAGTTCGCCGAGCTTTCTCGCTCGTGCTTTCTGCAAATCTGCCGGGCCTGCTCGCCCATGCACACTCCCTCTTTCGCTTTGCAATTTCGCCGAGTCTGCTCGCTCGTGCTTCATGCAAATCCGTCGGGACTGCTCGCCCGTGCACACTCTCTTTTATGCTTCGCAAGTTCGCCGAGCCTTCTCATTCGTGCTTCTTGCACATCTGTCGGACCTGCTCGACCATGCACACTCTCTTTTACGCCTTGCAATTTCGCCGAGCCTGCTCGCTCGTGCTTCTTCCAAATCTGTCGAACCTGCTCGCTCGTGCACACTCTCTTTTAAGCTTCGCATGTTGGCCGAGCCTGTTTGGTCGTGCATCTCGCAAATCTGTCGGGCTGCTCCCCCGTGCACTCTCTTTTACGCATCGCAAGTTCGCCGAGCTTTCTCGCTCGTGCTTTCTGCAAATCTGCCGGGCCTGCTCGCCCATGCACACTCCCTCTTTCGCTTTGCAATTTCGCCGAGTCTGCTCGCTCGTGCTTCATGCAAATCCGTCGGGACTGCTCGCCCGTGCACACTCTCTTTTATGCTTCGCAAGTTCGCCGAGCCTTCTCATTCGTGCTTCTTGCACATCTGTCGGACCTGCTCGACCATGCACACTCTCTTTTACGCCTTGCAATTTCGTCGAACCTGCTCGCTCGTGCACACTCTCTTTTAAGCTTCGCATGTTGGCCGAGCCTGTTTGGTCGTGCATCTCGCAAATCTGTCGGGCTGCTCCCCCGTGCACTCTCTTTTACGCATCGCAAGTTCGCCGAGCTTTCTCGCTCGTGCTTTCTGCAAATCTGCCGGGCCTGCTCGCCCATGCACACTCCCTCTTTCGCTTTGCAATTTCGCCGAGTCTGCTCGCTCGTGCTTCATGCAAATCCGTCGGGACTGCTCGCCCGTGCACACTCTCTTTTATGCTTCGCAAGTTCGCCGAGCCTTCTCATTCGTGCTTCTTGCACATCTGTCGGACCTGCTCGACCATGCACACTCTCTTTTACGCCTTGCAATTTCGCCGAGCCTGCTCGCTCGTGCTTCTTCCAAATCTGTCGAACCTGCTCGCTCGTGCACACTCTCTTTTAAGCTTCGCATGTTGGCCGAGCCTGTTTGGTCGTGCATCTCGCAAATCTGTCGGGCTGCTCCCCCGTGCACTCTCTTTTACGCATCGCAAGTTCGCCGAGCTTTCTCGCTCGTGCTTTCTGCAAATCTGCCGGGCCTGCTCGCCCATGCACACTCCCTCTTTCGCTTTGCAATTTCGCCGAGTCTGCTCGCTCGTGCTTCATGCAAATCCGTCGGGACTGCTCGCCCGTGCACACTCTCTTTTATGCTTCGCAAGTTCGCCGAGCCTTCTCATTCGTGCTTCTTGCACATCTGTCGGACCTGCTCGACCATGCACACTCTCTTTTACGCCTTGCAATTTCGCCGAGCCTGCTCGCTCGTGCTTCTTCCAAATCTGTCGAACCTGCTCGCTCGTGCACACTCTCTTTTAAGCTTCGCATGTTGGCCGAGCCTGTTTGGTCGTGCATCTCGCAAATCTGTCGGGCTGCTCCCCCGTGCACTCTCTTTTACGCATCGCAAGTTCGCCGAGCTTTCTCGCTCGTGCTTTCTGCAAATCTGCCGGGCCTGCTCGCCCATGCACACTCCCTCTTTCGCTTTGCAATTTCGCCGAGTCTGCTCGCTCGTGCTTCATGCAAATCCGTCGGGACTGCTCGCCCGTGCACACTCTCTTTTATGCTTCGCAAGTTCGCGAGCCTTCTCATTCGTGCTTCTTGCACATCTGTCGGACCTGCTCGACCATGCACACTCTCTTTTACGCCTTGCAATTTCGCCGAGCCTGCTCGCTCGTGCTTCTTCCAAATCTGTCGAACCTGCTCGCTCGTGCACACTCTCTTTTAAGCTTCGCATGTTGGCCGAGCCTGTTTGGTCGTGCATCTCGCAAATCTGTCGGGCTGCTCCCCCGTGCACTCTCTTTTACGCATCGCAAGTTCGCCGAGCTTTCTCGCTCGTGCTTTCTGCAAATCTGCCGGGCCTGCTCGCCCATGCACACTCCCTCTTTCGCTTTGCAATTTCGCCGAGTCTGCTCGCTCGTGCTTCATGCAAATCCGTCGGGACTGCTCGCCCGTGCACACTCTCTTTTATGCTTCGCAAGTTCGCCGAGCCTTCTCATTCGTGCTTCTTGCACATCTGTCGGACCTGCTCGACCATGCACACTCTCTTTTCGCCTTGCAATTTCGCCGAGCCTGCTCGCTCGTGCTTCTTCCAAATCTGTCGAACCTGCTCGCTCGTGCACACTCTCTTTTAAGCTTCGCATGTTGGCCGAGCCTGTTTGGTCGTGCATCTCGCAAATCTGTCGGGCTGCTCCCCCGTGCACTCTCTTTTACGCATCGCAAGTTCGCCGAGCTTTCTCGCTCGTGCTTTCTGCAAATCTGCCGGGCCTGCTCGCCCATGCACACTCCCTCTTTCGCTTTGCAATTTCGCCGAGTCTGCTCGCTCGTGCTTCATGCAAATCCGTCGGGACTGCTCGCCCGTGCACACTCTCTTTTATGCTTCGCAAGTTCGCCGAGCCTTCTCATTCGTGCTTCTTGCACATCTGTCGGACCTGCTCGACCATGCACACTCTCTTTTACGCCTTGCAATTTCGCCGAGCCTGCTCGCTCGTGCTTCTTCCAAATCTGTCGAACCTGCTCGCTCGTGCACACTCTCTTTTAAGCTTCGCATGTTGGCCGAGCCTGTTTGGTCGTGCATCTCGCAAATCTGTCGGGCTGCTCCCCCGTGCACTCTCTTTACGCATCGCAAGTTCGCCGAGCTTTCTCGCTCGTGCTTTCTGCAAATCTGCCGGGCCTGCTCGCCCATGCACACTCCCTCTTTCGCTTTGCAATTTCGCCGAGTCTGCTCGCTCGTGCTTCATGCAAATCCGTCGGGACTGCTCGCCCGTGCACACTCTCTTTTATGCTTCGCAAGTTCGCCGAGCCTTCTCATTCGTGCTTCTTGCACATCTGTCGGACCTGCTCGACCATGCACACTCTCTTTTACGCCTTGCAATTTCGCCGAGCCTGCTCGCTCGTGCTTCTTCCAAATCTGTCGAACCTGCTCGCTCGTGCACACTCTCTTTTAAGCTTCGCATGTTGGCCGAGCCTGTTTGGTCGTGCATCTCGCAAATCTGTCGGGCTGCTCCCCGTGCACTCTCTTTTTCGCATCGCAAGTTCGCCGAGCTTTCTCGCTCGTGCTTTCTGCAAATCTGCCGGGCCTGCTCGCCCATGCACACTCCCTCTTTCGCTTTGCAATTTCGCCGAGTCTGCTCGCTCGTGCTTCATGCAAATCCGTCGGGACTGCTCGCCCGTGCACACTCTCTTTTATGCTTCGCAAGTTCGCCGAGCCTTCTCATTCGTGCTTCTTGCACATCTGTCGGACCTGCTCGACCATGCACACTCTCTTTTACGCCTTGCAATTTCGCCGAGCCTGCTCGCTCGTGCTTCTTCCAAATCTGTCGAACCTGCTCGCTCGTGCACACTCTCTTTTAAGCTTCGCATGTTGGCCGAGCCTGTTTGGTCGTGCATCTCGCAAATCTGTCGGGCTGCTCCCCCGTGCACTCTCTTTTACGCATCGCAAGTTCGCCGAGCTTTCTCGCTCGTGCTTTCTGCAAATCTGCCGGGCCTGCTCGCCCATGCACACTCCCTCTTTCGCTTTGCAATTTCGCCGAGTCTGCTCGCTCGTGCTTCATGCAAATCCGTCGGGACTGCTCGCCCGTGCACACTCTCTTTTATGCTTCGCAAGTTCGCCGAGCCTTCTCATTCGTGCTTCTTGCACATCTGTCGGACCTGCTCGACCATGCACACTCTCTTTTACGCCTTGCAATTTCGCCGAGCCTGCTCGCTCGTGCTTCTTCCAAATCTGTCGAACCTGCTCGCTCGTGCACACTCTCTTTTAAGCTTCGCATGTTGGCCGAGCCTGTTTGGTCGTGCATCTCGCAAATCTGTCGGGCTGCTCCCCCGTGCACTCTCTTTTACGCATCGCAAGTTCGCCGAGCTTTCTCGCTCGTGCTTTCTGCAAATCTGCCGGGCCTGCTCGCCCATGCACACTCCCTCTTTCGCTTTGCAATTTCGCCGAGTCTGCTCGCTCGTGCTTCATGCAAATCCGTCGGGACTGCTCGCCCGTGCACACTCTCTTTTATGCTTCGCATGTTCGGCGAGCCTTCTCATTCGTGCTTCTTGCACATCTGTCGGACCTGCTCGACCATGCACACTCTCTTTTTCGCCTTGCAATTTCGCCGAGCCTGCTCGCTCGTGCTTCTTCCAAATCTGTCGAACCTGCTCGCTCGTGCACACTCTCTTTTAAGCTTCGCATGTTGGCCGAGCCTGTTTGGTCGTGCATCTCGCAAATCTGTCGGGCTGCTCCCCCGTGCACTCTCTTTTACGCATCGCAAGTTCGCCGAGCTTTCTCGCTCGTGCTTTCTGCAAATCTGCCGGGCCTGCTCGCCCATGCACACTCCCTCTTTCGCTTTGCAATTTCGCCGAGTCTGCTCGCTCGTGCTTCATGCAAATCCGTCGGGACTGCTCGCCCGTGCACACTCTCTTTTATGCTTCGCAAGTTCGGCGAGCCTTCTCATTCGTGCTTCTTGCACATCTGTCGGACCTGCTCGACCATGCACACTCTCTTTTCGCCTTGCAATTTCGCCGAGCCTGCTCGCTCGTGCTTCTTCCAAATCTGTCGAACCTGCTCGCTCGTGCACACTCTCTTTTAAGCTTCGCATGTTGGCCGAGCCTGTTTGGTCGTGCATCTCGCAAATCTGTCGGGCTGCTCCCCCGTGCACTCTCTTTTACGCATCGCAAGTTCGCCGAGCTTTCTCGCTCGTGCTTTCTGCAAATCTGCCGGGCCTGCTCGCCCATGCACACTCCCTCTTTCGCTTTGCAATTTCGCCGAGTCTGCTCGCTCGTGCTTCATGCAAATCCGTCGGGACTGCTCGCCCGTGCACACTCTCTTTTATGCTTCGCAAGTTCGCCGAGCCTTCTCATTCGTGCTTCTTGCACATCTGTCGGACCTGCTCGACCATGCACACTCTCTTTTACGCCTTGCAATTTCGCCGAGCCTGCTCGCTCGTGCTTCTTCCAAATCTGTCGAACCTGCTCGCTCGTGCACACTCTCTTTTAAGCTTCGCATGTTGGCCGAGCCTGTTTGGTCGTGCATCTCGCAAATCTGTCGGGCTGCTCCCCCGTGCACTCTCTTTTACGCATCGCAAGTTCGCCGAGCTTTCTCGCTCGTGCTTTCTGCAAATCTGCCGGGCCTGCTCGCCCATGCACACTCCCTCTTTCGCTTTGCAATTTCGCCGAGTCTGCTCGCTCGTGCTTCATGCAAATCCGTCGGGACTGCTCGCCCGTGCACACTCTCTTTTATGCTTCGCAAGTTCGCCGAGCCTTCTCATTCGTGCTTCTTGCACATCTGTCGGACCTGCTCGACCATGCACACTCTCTTTTACGCCTTGCAATTTCGCCGAGCCTGCTCGCTCGTGCTTCTTCCAAATCTGTCGAACCTGCTCGCTCGTGCACACTCTCTTTTAAGCTTCGCATGTTGGCCGAGCCTGTTTGGTCGTGCATCTCGCAAATCTGTCGGGCTGCTCCCCCGTGCACTCTCTTTTACGCATCGCAAGTTCGCCGAGCTTTCTCGCTCGTGCTTTCTGCAAATCTGCCGGGCCTGCTCGCCCATGCACACTCCCTCTTTCGCTTTGCAATTTCGCCGAGTCTGCTCGCTCGTGCTTCATGCAAATCCGTCGGGACTGCTCGCCCGTGCACACTCTCTTTTATGCTTCGCAAGTTCGGCGAGCCTTCTCATTCGTGCTTCTTGCACATCTGTCGGACCTGCTCGACCATGCACACTCTCTTTTTCGCCTTGCAATTTCGCCGAGCCTGCTCGCTCGTGCTTCTTCCAAATCTGTCGAACCTGCTCGCTCGTGCACACTCTCTTTTAAGCTTCGCATGTTGGCCGAGCCTGTTTGGTCGTGCATCTCGCAAATCTGTCGGGCTGCTCCCCCGTGCACTCTCTTTTACGCATCGCAAGTTCGCCGAGCTTTCTCGCTCGTGCTTTCTGCAAATCTGCCGGCCTGCTCGCCCATGCACACTCCTCTTTCGCTTTGCAATTTCGCCGAGTCTGCTCGCTCGTGCTTCATGCAAATCCGTCGGGACTGCTCGCCCGTGCACACTCTCTTTATGCTTCGCAAGTTCGCGAGCCTTCTCATTCGTGCTTCTTGCACATCTGTCGGACCTGCTCGACCATGCACACTCTCTTTTACGCCTTGCAATTTCGCCGAGCCTGCTCGCTCGTGCTTCTTCCAAATCTGTCGAACCTGCTCGCTCGTGCACACTCTCTTTTAAGCTTCGCATGTTGGCCGAGCCTGTTTGGTCGTGCATCTCGCAAATCTGTCGGGCTGCTCCCCCGTGCACTCTCTTTTACGCATCGCAAGTTCGCCGAGCTTTCTCGCTCGTGCTTTCTGCAAATCTGCCGG
The DNA here is from genome assembly GCF_007655135.1 of Punica granatum. Taxonomy (NCBI): domain Eukaryota; kingdom Viridiplantae; phylum Streptophyta; class Magnoliopsida; order Myrtales; family Lythraceae; genus Punica; species Punica granatum. The sequence continues at coordinate 2,293 of NW_022204382.1, read as the reverse complement.
GCCTGCTCGCCCATGCACACTCCCTCTTTCGCTTTGCAATTTCGCCGAGTCTGCTCGCTCGTGCTTCATGCAAATCCGTCGGGACTGCTCGCCCGTGCACACTCTCTTTTATGCTTCGCAAGTTCGCCGAGCCTTCTCATTCGTGCTTCTTGCACATCTGTCGGACCTGCTCGACCATGCACACTCTCTTTTACGCTTGCAATTTCGCCGAGCCTGCTCGCTCGTGCTTCTTCCAAATCTGTCGAACCTGCTCGCTCGTGCACACTCTCTTTTAAGCTTCGCATGTTGGCCGAGCCTGTTTGGTCGTGCATCTCGCAAATCTGTCGGGCTGCTCCCCCGTGCACTCTCTTTTACGCATCGCAAGTTCGCCGAGCTTTCTCGCTCGTGCTTTCTGCAAATCTGCCGGCCTGCTCGCCCATGCACACTCCCTCTTTCGCTTTGCAATTTCGCCGAGTCTGCTCGCTCGTGCTTCATGCAAATCCGTCGGGACTGCTCGCCGTGCACACTCTCTTTTATGCTTCGCAAGTTCGCCGAGCCTTCTCATTCGTGCTTCTTGCACATCTGTCGGACCTGCTCGACCATGCACACTCTCTTTTACGCCTTGCAATTTCGCCGAGCCTGCTCGCTCGTGCTTCTTCCAAATCTGTCGAACCTGCTCGCTCGTGCACACTCTCTTTTAAGCTTCGCATGTTGGCCGAGCCTGTTTGGTCGTGCATCTCGCAAATCTGTCGGGCTGCTCCCCCGTGCACTCTCTTTTACGCATCGCAAGTTCGCCGAGCTTTCTCGCTCGTGCTTTCTGCAAATCTGCCGGGCCTGCTCGCCCATGCACACTCCCTCTTTCGCTTTGCAATTTCGCCGAGTCTGCTCGCTCGTGCTTCATGCAAATCCGTCGGGACTGCTCGCCCGTGCACACTCTCTTTTATGCTTCGCAAGTTCGCGAGCCTTCTCATTCGTGCTTCTTGCACATCTGTCGGACCTGCTCGACCATGCACACTCTCTTTTACGCCTTGCAATTTCGCCGAGCCTGCTCGCTCGTGCTTCTTCCAAATCTGTCGAACCTGCTCGCTCGTGCACACTCTCTTTTAAGCTTCGCATGTTGGCCGAGCCTGTTTGGTCGTGCATCTCGCAAATCTGTCGGGCTGCTCCCCCGTGCACTCTCTTTTACGCATCGCAAGTTCGCCGAGCTTTCTCGCTCGTGCTTTCTGCAAATCTGCCGGGCCTGCTCGCCCATGCACACTCCCTCTTTCGCTTTGCAATTTCGCCGAGTCTGCTCGCTCGTGCTTCATGCAAATCCGTCGGGACTGCTCGCCCGTGCACACTCTCTTTATGCTTCGCAAGTTCGCCGAGCCTTCTCATTCGTGCTTCTTGCACATCTGTCGGACCTGCTCGACCATGCACACTCTCTTTTACGCCTTGCAATTTCGCCGAGCCTCTCGCTCGTGCTTCTTCCAAATCTGTCGAACCTGCTCGCTCGTGCACACTCTCTTTTAAGCTTCGCATGTTGGCCGAGCCTGTTTGGTCGTGCATCTCGCAAATCTGTCGGGCTGCCCCCGTGCACTCTCTTTACGCATCGCAAGTTCGCCGAGCTTTCTCGCTCGTGCTTTCTGCAAATCTGCCGGCCTGCTCGCCCATGCACACTCCTTCTTCGCTTTGCAATTTCGCCGAGTCTGCTCGCTCGTGCTTCATGCAAATCCGTCGGGTGCCCGTGCACCTCTGCACACTTTTGCTATCGCAAGTTCGGCGCAAGCCGCCGAGCCGTGCTTCTTGCAACATATGTCGGACCTGCTCGACCATCGCACACATGCACACTTCTCTTTTAGCCTTGCAAATCTTCGCCGAGCCGCTCGCTCTCTTAAGCTTCGCTTGGCCGAGCCTGTTTGGTCTGTCTGTCCTGCTCCCCCTGCACTCTGCAACTTTTCTGCAGCTTCGCATTTGGCCGAGCCTGTTTGGTCGTGCATCTCGAAATATCTGTCGGGATGCTCCCCCGTGCACTCTCTTTTACGCATCGCAAGTTCGCCGAGCTTCTCGCTCGTGCTTTTCTGCAAATCTGCCGGGCCTGCTCGCCATGCACACTCCTCTTTCGCTTTGCAATTTCGAAGGAGTCTGCGCTCGTGCTTCATGCAAATCCGTCGGGACTGCTCGCCCGTGCACACTCTCTTTTATGTCGCAAGTTCGGCGAGCCTTCTATCGTGGTTCTTGCACATCTGTCGGACCTGCCGACCATGCACACTCTCTTTTACGCTTGCAATTTCGCCGAGCCTGCTCGCTCGTGCTTCTTCCAAATCTGTCGAAC
>NW_022204381.1:0-106633 GCF_007655135.1 Punica granatum | reverse complement strand
AAGCAATAAAGTTACTAGGCCGAAGCCCGTGGAAAGCAGTAAAGTTACTAGGCCGAAGCCGTGGAAAGCAGTAAGTGGACGCGAAGTCCATGGACGCGAAGTCCGGAAAGCAGTAAAGTTACTAGGCCGAAGCCCGTGGAAAGCAGTAAAGTGGACGCGAAGTCCGGAAAGCAATAAGTTACTAGGCCGAAGCCCGTGGAAAGCAGTAAAGTTACTAGGCCGAAGCCCTTGGAAAGCAGTAAAGTGGACGCGAAGTCCGGAAAGCATAAAAGTTATTAGGCCGAAGCCCGTGAAAGCAGTAAAGTGGACGCGAAATCCATGGACGCGAAGTCCGGAACGCAGTAAAGTTACTAAGCCGAAGCCCGTGGAAAGCAGTAAAGTGGACGCGAAGTCCGGAAAGCAATAAAGTTACTAGGCCGAAGCCCGTGGAAAGCAGTAAAGTTACTAGGTCGAAGCCCGTGGAAAGCAGTAAAGTTACTAGGTCGAAGCCCGTGGAAAGCAGTAAAGTGGACGCGAAGTCCGGAAAGCAGTAAAGTTACTAGGCCGAAGCCCGTGGAAAGCAGTAAAGTTACTAGGTCGAAGCCCGTGGAAAGCAGTAAAGTGAACGATATGCAAGGGGGAGTAGAGGCGGGGATCCGCGTTAGGTGATGTGCCGGAGGTGTTTGGCAGAGGCAGATTGTCCCGCCCCGAGTCGAGCTTGTTATTTGTCGTTCCCTCCCTCGAACTAGGGCCAAGAGGATTCTTTTGTCATGCCCTCCGTTTGGTTCAAAACCCTGATCTGTCGCGCAAGCCAATCGTGCATTCGTCAAGAAGGAGAGGCCCCTGGGGTTCCATGCGTATCTGCAAGAGAGCATAACTCTTCGTTAGCCATGTGGACAGTGGTGCGCGCCAGTGTACAGGGCTGATGCTGTCCCAAAGGTGTTGATCTGCTGTAGATTGGCGTGTGCTGCTGTGCGATAAAGTTGCTTCGTCGATACTTTGCCCTTGGGTGGCGGTTGTTTTGATCTGCCGGAAGCCGGCTTTGCTGCTGGGGGGTTAGTCGTTGCTTTGCCGGATGTCAGCTCTGTCGCAGTGGTGATTGTAGTTCGCTTGGGATGCCCGGTCGTGCGATGGGGACTCGGACTCTGGGGTAGAGTGCCTACGTATCCCGAGGAGTCAGGAATCAGATCTGCCGTAGTTCCCGCGTTTGTTGTAAGTGTGATCCTGACATCATTAGTAAGTCATGGGGGTTATTAACAACGTGTAAGCGCGGATAAAAAGATGTCTTTGAGACGCACGCTCTTCAGTTTCGGGTCGCCTGAGCGACCCGCAAAGAGTTTTTGTTTTAGTGATGAGAATGGGATCCCGCTTTCAGAGGCCTCGATGCAAGCCTCGGGGCTCCTGTTGGCCTTACATGGGCATATCGAGACGTTCTCAAAGGTGCCCAAGTGGCTCTATCGGTTTTCGACGCCCCCCCGTGAACTTAGGAGCCTTCTCATTAGGGTACGTAGGGCGGCTGCATTTGTAACCCGCATGCGGAATTTCGTTCAAATTTGGTCAGACCTCGGTCTAGTCATTTCCAAAGTGTTATGACTAGACTCCCGGAAAGAAATGTCTAGGATTTTGGCTTTGCGGTAGCCGATTGAAGGTGGTCGTGACCCTTTGAGTTATGTGAATGACAAAGGAAAAGAGAAAGCTTGGGGAGCACGTTGCCCTAGGCTAAAAGGATACACGGGTTCACGTCTGCAGTGAGATGTACCCCCTTCTCTTCCGCCCTTCGGTTGATGTTGGCTGTCTTGAACTGTTTGGATTGCGTGCTTGGTCGCCCGCTGTGCTTGAAGAAGAATCCGCCTTGGACGGTTGAGTTCGGTAGGAGAGCCGATCGGGGATCGTGTTGGAGTAGATAACCTGGCCATTTCCCTTGGGGATCCCTGGTCCTCGCAGTGTGCGAAGGCCCAGGGGACTATTTTGTTTATCTCTCATTTTACTCTCCTTTTGCTACGGTCACCCGCCTCGGGGCCGTACCTCTCAACCTAAGAGGATGAACTCTCCTTTTGCCACGACGCCCGCCTCGGGATTTTCAGTCGTGCCTCTCTTTGCCCTAACTTTTGCTAAATTGCCCCATGGGGTTTTCAACCTAGCAGGCTCGATTCTTTTGTCTCTCGAGTTTGCAAGGGCGAAGGTTTCGAATAATTCGACCTCCGAGTGCATTACGTTCTGTCTCCGTTGAGGAGTTGCAACTGCTGCTTCCCTATTTGTCGGGATTCATTCATTTCTTTTGGATTGGGGGTGCCGGTGCTTTTGGTGAACTTCGGCATTGCCCCATTTTTTGTTGGCGGGTTTTTCCGCTTCTTTTCTCTCTCTTCTCTTCTTTGTTGGCGGGTTTTTCCCGCGTCTTTTCACTCTGTTTTTTTCTTGCAGCTGGGGTCTGTATTGTGCCCCTTATATTTGTTTGAAACTCCTTGACTTTGCATCATCGAGGCTGCTTTTGTTTGCTTCGCCCCATGGAGACTTGATGTACTTTGTAGTCCTAGCCCAATTTTGTGAGGGTTGGTTTTCCCAGAAGTCTGATGCTTGTGCACTCAAAAGCCGAACTTCGCGTCTTTTGTCCTTGCAAACTTTACAAGTCCTTTCCCCTATTGTCTAAAAAGAAAACAAAATTTCCCCAGGAGTGTGGGTGACCAAGGTTGCTTCGCGTGAATGTTGGACGGGGATGCCCCGGTCTTTGTGATTTGTGTCAGGCGTCTTGTACAATCATCGTCCCCGATCGTGCTTGTGGCTCCAGCATCAGTTGTACGCCGGAAAGGTGTTCTCTCGAAGCCGATAGGCATGTTTGTTTGTCGATTGAGACGGTTGCGTTGAAGGCATGCGGCTCGTTCGGATGCTTCCGTCGTCGGCTTCATAGGGGGTACCTCCTTGTCGGGCCCTTCCCTACTAAAGTATAGGAAGAAAGACCCGATAGGAGTTCTCGAGGAGGTGTGAACCCGCGCATCGCTCTTCGCCCGCGACTAGCGTGTCCCTATGAAGGATGACAAAGAGGATGATGCATTAGGCGATTATGCGGTGGAATATGTGGTAAGAAATGTAAGGTGGACCCATGGGAAATTCCTTCGTCCAGCGCGCGACCCATGGGGTGCCGCACGTGGGGGACATTCAATTCCGAGATTTAGTCATCGCCACCCTGGAGTGGCAGACCGTGGCTGGGGCCACATAGGTGTACTTTCCCCTATTGCTGGTTGGCATGCGCAGCCGTCCTAGGGAAGCTCGAGAAGCCGGATCCCATGAGGACAGACGAATCGAACAATTCCGACAGAACCAACAGGGCATCTTCGGGGTTGTCATAGTGCGCCCGTGAAGGGTTCGTTCATGCCTGGAGCTTGTTTGAGAATGCATATAAATGTAAAAGAGAGTTTAGGGAATAGTGCATGTTGCCCCAGTGGCTGGTTGATGGCCACAGTGGAGGGTGGGCAGGGATCATTCTCCGGTCGGAGATGTGACCGTGCTAGTGACTCTCGCGGCGGGTGGGCAGGGCTATGCTCTGTTCGTCGGAGTCGTTGCTTGTGATCTTTTGCAGTTGAAGGATTAGACTTGCTCATCGGAGTATCGCTTGGATGAATTTGAATCCAAGTCGATTTTTGACTTTAGATGAGCCTGAAAGCAGTAGATGCGAGGTGTCAAACCCTGAAAGCAGTAAATGTAGGACCAAGGCCCGAAAGCAGTAAATGCAAGATCGAGGCCCGATGCGGGGCCGAAGCCCAAAAATGGGGCCGGAGCCGCTGCAGGGGCCGAAACCCCAAAAGTAAATGCAGGGCCAGAGGCCGATGTATGGTCGAAGCCTAATGCAGTAAATGCGGTGTCGAAGCCCGATGCAGGGTCGGAGCCCGATGCAGTAAATGCAGGGCCGGAGCCCGATGCAGGGTCGGAGCCCAATGCGATAAATGCGAGGCCGGAGCCCGATGTAGGGCTGGAGCCCGATGCGGGGCTGAAGCCCAATGCAGTAAATGTAGGGCCGGAGCCCGATGCGGGGCCGAAGCCCAATGCAGTAAATGTAGGGCCGGAGCCCGATGCGGGGCCGAAGCCCAATGCAGTAAATGTAGGGCCGGAGCCCGATGCGGGGCCGAAGCCCGATGCAGTAAATGCGGGGCCGGAGCCCGATGCAGGGCCGGAGCCCGATGCGGGTCCGGAGCCCGATGCAATAAATGCGGGGCCGAAGCCCGATGCAGGGCCAGAGCCCAATGCGAGGCCGAGGCCCGATGCAGTAAATGCGGGGCCGGAGCCCGATGCGGGGCCGAAGCCCGATGCAATAAATGCGGGGCCGGAGCCCGATGCGGGGCCGAAGCCCGATGCAATAAATGCGGGGCCGAGGCCCGATGCAGTAAATGCGAGGCCGGAGCCCGATGCAGGGCTGGAGCCCGATGCGGGGCCGAAGCCCGATGCAATAAATGCGGGGCCGGAGCCCGATGCAAGGCCGGAGCCCGATGCGAGGCCGAAGCCCGATGCGAGGCCGAAGCCCGATGCAGGGCTGGAGCCCGATGCGGGGCCGAAGCCTGATGCAATAAATGCGGGGCCGGAGCCCGATGCAGGGCCGGAGCCCGATGCGGGGCCGAAGCCCGATGCAGTAAATGCTGGGTTGATAGGAAAGTGCAAGAAATGCGAAAGCAAAGGTCAATGCTGAGGAATAGCGTGAGGCGCTGCAATGCGGTGACGCTGATTTGCTTGCGGTCTTGCTTTGTGGAGCAGGGATGAGGACTTAGTGTTGAAATCCCAAGGAGCTGGATGGATGTAAGACGTTTGTTGTCTCAATTGTGGTCGATCAGTGTTCATGCTGTCTTCTTGTGTAGAATTTTCTACAATGGGAAAGAAAACAATGAAGGAGCAAACTATATTCGCGATTTCAGCGTAAGGGCTTAGGGGATTGAACTAGCTTGGTAGGCGTTGTGCGAGCGCGCTGAGGGACATGCACAAGGTGTGTCGAGGATGCGTGCATGGGCAAGGTAGGGGTGTGCTCGCACGACGCGGAAGGGCACACTGTTTGTGCTGGTGGAAGCACTTGTAGCGTCGAGGGACGTGTGCTCAACCATGCAATGACGTAATCGATTGCGCGGGATTAATGGGGAGTTAGTGTTGCTTAGATGGTTGGCCCTTGAGCTACTGATCGTCTCGCCGTGGAGGAAGGGTGAGGACCACGAGAGATCCACCTGCAAAGGCGGTCACAACTTTGTCTACCGTGTGGTAGTGTTAATTCTCGTGTAAAATAGTAAATAAATAGGATGCGTGCAATGCGTGAGTTTTCAAAAGCTAATGTTGTCGTTCACATTGACTCGAAAGGTTCAAAGTACAATGCAAATTTTGTAAAATAGAGCCTTAAGCTGATTTGCCACCACACTCGGGGTTTGAGCGAGCGCTGCCTTGGAAAGCACCGGGTCTAGGCGAGGGCCTTGCGGAGATATCTATCCTAGAGTGCATGTGTGGGTCTTCATGAGGCCCTTTCCTAGACCTCTCCAGGGCGGCGTTCGCTCAAGCGAGCTCCTGACCGCATCTCTGCATCTTGGCACGAGTTTGGGAGAGCTCCCTCTGAGGTGGTTGGCCGGCGAGTTCTTCGTTTCTCAGCGACCTCTCGGTGATCGAACCTAGTGTTGATGAGGTCGATCATGCTGTCCCAGAGTATACGCCATCTGCATTTCATGGCGGGTCGGTGAGGTTCTTGTGTTCTGGTGGACTCTGCCGAGGCGCGCGGGCAGGAGGCCGAGCGAGGCGTCCCTTACCAAGACGACAGGAAAATCCGCCTAGGACTCGTCAACATGAATGACGTCCTATTTTTTGAAAATTGCATGATGCATGTGTGCGAAGAGAGTAAATGCCCACGGCTTAATAGAAATTACATGTACATCGCTCTTGAAATGGAAAAGACTCAAGTGGCACGCAGGCCGACTCGATGGACTGTTGTCGGCGTCGGGTTGAAGGCTTGCATGGAGGCATAGCACGATGCATGGTTCGGTGCTACAAGGACCGTGCTATCTATGGATGGGGGCTCCCGACTCAAGGGTGTGAATTCCTTGAAATCGAGCGAGGATCTTTGGGGGCCGGTTCGGTGGCATAGCTGACGCGATCCGTTCCCTTACTCGGAACCTCTGACTAACCTTGCTTCCTATTTTGGCGCCCGTGGGATTTCGGACAAGGCACCTAAAGCTAGCATGATATGCAATGCATGCGTGAAATAAATGTGCGTAAGTAGATAAGCCGTAAACGACGGAAAGCAGTAAATAAACAAGCAAGCAAGCAAACGGGATTGAGCCCGAACCCTCTAGATTTCCCCAGTGGAGTCGCCAAGCTGTGCGCACCCGAATTTAATCTCGTCAGGGCACGCATGCGCGCGCCTAAGCAAACGCGGCTTGGGAGTGTCCACCTTCCCGGGGATGCGCGACGGACGCACATGAGAAGGAGTCGCCACTTGCCATTTTACGACCCGAGGGTCGAGGGCCGGCAAATTACCCGGGTCTAGGGGTACGGGGTACACCTAAATGCTAAGGCAATGGTCGTACGGAACCGAAAGTTCCGAATTCGGGGGTTCTATTACGTGCGGGCCTATATCCCGCACGCCCTTTCGGTACTCTAGCTTGCTAGGCTTGCCATTTTGTTTATTCACCGCGTGATTTAGGGTCGCACTTGACTAGCCCGTTTTGACACCGTAAAATCGATGAATCGATTGAGTTGGGCCAAGAATCCGAAAGATGAGTAGGCTTATGAGTCAAGGCATCGGTTCGCTATCTTAGCGTTACAGTTCTTCGAACCGTGACGGTCGATTCCCTGCGCGAACCAAGACCATGATTATTCGAGCTTACTCACCCTTTGGTGGCGATAGACCAACTTGACCAATCCGGCACTCGGACCTCTCGCTCACCGATCGGGGATCCTTACAAGTAAATGGACATACAAATAGAATCCTCACAATGTTCTCTCGTATAATTACAAAATGCAACTGAATAAGTAAATGGATCCCGATCGGTTTGCATTGGGCCAATATTCCGCTCCGGCTCACCGAGTATTTTGAATAGCCGATAAACAAATTAAGGCAACGCGGGCTCAAGGAGCCGGGGGTCGGGTCCGATCGATCCAACGGTCTTTGGGAGAACCGGTCGGTTCCCACTGTGTCCGATGGGCCGATCGAGCTCCCGGGTGATATCTAAACCCGTTTCACACGCTCGATCCAAATCCGCCTTCCACATAGGCCGCATTCGGAGTGTGACAGTGAATCGAGGCTAGATCCCATTCTGCACTCGGGTTGCACGCGCTCGGTGAATTAGGAGGCGTTGGACCTTGTGTTCGGTAGTTTGGGGCATTGGACCCCGTGTAACACGTAGCCTATGGGCTCGGGCCCGAATCGCGATAAATCATCAAAAGCAAGAACAAAACAGAAGAAAACTGATATAACTGACACGTTATAGAAAGCAACTGACAACTATCAGTGAATACAGACAAATGGTGTATTAAGTCGAATGTACGTGACTTAATCAGTTATTACTCGTGGTTGATTGGCAAACAATGCATCTAACCTAGGCAAACATAGAGGGCGGGCTAGGATAAGGTTCTAAGCCAATTACATATGTGTGTTTGTTTTATGACTCTTATTCAGTTAAGTGTCACTGTGGTTTCACCGAATTAGCCAAACTCGTGTTTTGACTCTAGATTGGAATCTACCATTCCGCCTATTCATTATCTAGTGTTTGATTAGGCCAAATGCATGATTAATCCGGTTGTTCGTGTTTTGTAACTGAAATAAAATGATCCCCACTGAATCTACAATAGGAAGAAGGAAACACCGAAGACGAACGAAATGGGCCACACGAATGAAACTCGTACCCGAACGGGTTGCCCTTTTTCATTCATAGTTCTAGGTGTTTCCAACTCCCTAAACCTAAGGTATCGGTGAATCACGGAATGACGATTATGCCCTTGGATGATAAAATCGTGGTGTTCGTATACAAATTGGAGATCGTGTTGCACGAAGGAGTCTAAGGAGGACTCTCGTGCCCTGACTCGGGCCGCCTCAAATTGGGCCCGGACTCGAGTCATGGCACATGAGTACTCCCTAGACATCAATCATATTCGTGTTACGCGACTCGATATTTTGAAATTGTGAATATTCTTAAGGGAAAAGGGCATTCACGTCGTTCCGTGAGTCATCGATGCGTTTACGAATTAATATTTGATTCGTCCCATCATATAATCCAAATGATTTAATTAACCGAATGAGCTGTCCCGTTTGCCCATTTGTGAGATTATTTGACACTTATTATACAATGTTACGATTACGGCTTAATTTTAGCTAATTTCGCGGTGGGATTACAAGGAGTGTGCGGGAATTACATGGCCTCGGGGAAAGGAGAGCCCGATGGCTTCGGGCACTCCAAGGAGTCTCACGGCCCCTATTTGCAAAGGGAATGGCCGTGGGTTCCTTGGCATGGCCGAACCCCTCTAAGGCTCTTCTCCCTAGATCCCATATTATTCCCTTCGTATAGTCACATTTTATCCATGGTTACAACGATATGAAATCATGCCAAACACATACGAATAAAGCATTTAAATGAGAGTAGCAATACGATATCATTTCAACTAATGATGGAACGGGTAATACGCGGGAATCGACCCGTCTCATGGCGAAAGAAAGCCTCACGAACCCGTGTGGTCCAAGGAAGCTTTCAGCCACATCCCTCCAAAGGATGGCCGAGAGCTTCCTTGACTCACGCGGGTTGGGAGGACTTCTTCGACCCCGATTCGGATCGTTTCTCGTTATTCTAACATGCTACGTGTGATTGAAGGAAAAGGGACGTAGGAATCGACTCGATTCGGGAGAGGAGAGATCATCCTAGCCCCGGAAAAGCCAAGGGAGCCCACGGGTCTCTCCTTAGAGGCTAGGCCGTGAGTCCCTTGGCTCAACCGTGGCTAAGGAGACCTCTCCTATCCGGATCCGAACCATTTCCCGTCATGGCATACGAGTTCTTGCATCATATAAACATGGGATGGTCATACATAGGCACATAATGGGCACACGTTGCATGGGAATGCATGGGAGATTCGGATCTAAAAGAAAAATGAGATCTTGCATGCATACCGACTTTTAAAAACGTAAAACACTTCATACAAGTGAAGATAGAAAATCCTAACTCTTCTAAGTTGTAAAGGGATATTACCTAGCCTCGTGCACGAGGGAAAGAGTCGGGGAAGTGGTCTTTGAGAGTCGGAAGACTCGGTTAGGGCGAAGGGCAGTAGGCGACCCGGGTAGGCGCGGCTGCGGCAACCGCGGGAAAACGGCATGGCACGCTCGCTCCGACCACGGAACGGTGCGAGGTCGGTCTCGTTGGACTCATAAGAGGCAGATCTAGGTGTGCACAGGCAGACCCGAGCGTGCCGAACCCTGAACAAGTCGGAAATAATGAGAGAAGTTCCAGTGAAAACACAGAAACCCGGTTAGTGAAAATGGGCAAAACGGAGGTCGTACGCGGTTGGCCGGCCCTCGGATCGTGACCACCTCTTCACGAGAGAGGGTGAGGGTTGTGAGGAGCCCTTTGAACGTGATGGCACGACTCGCCGAAGTCGTGGGAAGAAATGGCACGTGGCTTGCTCGGTGTGCGCGGCTAGGGAAGTCTCGGAACCCGAAAGTTCTCACGGCTGGAACGGGGTGTTGGAGGCCTCAAATCGAAAATCTAAGCCCGGAAATGGACTTAGGGGGTGGGAAATATGTAGGCTAGGAAGTTTGATGATTTTTGGCTTAAGTCGGGTCGGGTGGTTACCGGAATAGCGGGTGGTTTTCCGACGATTTTAGCCGGTTTCGGCCTTGGCACGGGCTGAACGAAAGTGGGGGGAGGGGCTGGAGTTTGAGAGGATTTTAGAGGGAGATTGGCTTGAGAGAGAAGGAGAATGAAGAAGTCATTAAGTCTAATGGTAAAAGGGCTTATAAAGGGAAGGCTAATGACTTGATTAAGTGAAGTTAAGTGTGGTTTAGTGGGCTAACCTAGGGCTGCCGAATTTTCAATGGGGGATTAGGGAGGGGTAGATGTCTTGTAGAGTGTGGGGAAAGGAAAGGAAGGAGTGATGGGTGTGATAGGATGTGATAGGAAGTGATGGATGGATGGAGGGAGGTGATGGATGGGAGGGAAATTCAAATGTGTGGTGGGGGTGAGTTGGAGCCGACGGTGGGAGAGGCTTGAGCCGCGGCTTGGGCTGTCCAATCCGAGCCGAGGGTTGAGCCGTGGCTTGGGTTGAGCCGCGGCTTGATGGCTTGGCTTGGCTAGGCTGTGGGTCCCATCCGATTAGGAGAAAAGCCGGCAAACGCTTGAGACTTGATTGAGCTCGCGTCCGACCTCCGATGTCCAATTAATTTGAAGATTTGGAATGCTTGGACTACGAGGATTTGAGCGAGCCCAATATCGCCATGCGTCGCGTGGACGAACGTTCGGGCGACTCGGCGCCTCGGGAATCGGTTTCGCCCCGTTTAGACGTTCGGAGTGGAATTTAGCGCCCCTCGACCCCCGATTGACCTTTGTGCATCCTTGCATTTGTTTTGACGATCCTTTTGCCCCGCGGGGGATCGTTGGCCCGTTTGTCCTCGGTCGGGGACCGTTGGCCCGGGAAGGCCTAGGGACTTCGACCGGGATTTTCTCAGTGTGCCTTGAATGCCTTGAGGTGCTTGGAGGTTATCGTGAGGTACTCAGAGATCGTTGTGGTCTCGGCTTTCCGTGGAAATACCCGAAGGTTCACCGGGAGGCGTTCGTGATCACTGAAGCGTACTTCGGGAGATCGAGCCGAGTTCCGGAAGGTTGTCTGAAACTTGTTCCCTGGCCCTGGTGGTCCCTGGGCGCCTGTAGACCCGTTTTGAGGGGCCGCTTGCTTGTCAGTGGAGCGAACCCCGGGAGCTCTGTCAGAAAAGGCGTCCGTGGGGGATCGGGGTGTCCCGGCTTAAGTAGGATGTCCCGGAAATGCGCCCGGACGTGTCATTGGTCATTTTGGCACTAGGAGGGATTTTTGGAGCCCCATATTGGGCACCTTTCGGTGCTTCGGTGACTCAGTGATGAATAGTGCCACAGTGCCAGCTCCGTTGTTTTCGAGATTCCTCGTTCGTCTGTTCTTCTGACTGCTTTCTTCCGCCTTTCTCGGTGGACCGTGTTTTTCTTTATTGTTCATGACCCCGTGCCCGCCTATTTGCCTCCGATTGCCGGGCGATGAATAGTGTCCCGAGTTTCAGTCGGGAATCCTTGTGCGGGAAGCCGGTGGACCAAAATGGGGTGCTGACACCTAGTTAGCGGTTCTCCCAGTAGCACCGAAAACCATGCATACCCAGGGACCGTCATGTTGGACCAATTTTTTTACCTCCATGCCGTCAACCGACCCAAAGTCGAGTCCTTGAGTCGGCCCGTAGTTTTTTTTAGGACGGGCATTTTTGTTGTTTTTGTAAGAAAGAGCGATGTATACTGTAAAGAACACAACTATAGTTTATCTTTCCGCACTGCATACATTCTTTCGAAAAAAAGACTTAGGACACTACATTGATTTGATTCTAAAAACGTTAAGCCGGCATCTCCTCCATCTAGGTAAGGATGGACCGCCCGACTCCCGGTCTTAGGCTCGAAACAATCACGCCGCCAAGGCAAGACATCATGCGCATTTGGAGGACTCTCCGGCCGGTGGACCACGCATTCATCCAGGACATCATCGGAGACGTGGTCATGCTCACCGAGACTCCGGTAGACTGGATCTTCCTGAGGACCACCGCCGAACTTTGGGATCCCGAGCACGCGGTATTCAATTTCCAGGGGACGGAGTTAGCCCCTACGATCGAGGAGTACACGGCACTCATCCAGAGGCCCACACCCACGACCCAAGGCATATTCAGACCCAACCCGTTCACAACCATTCAAGGTCAGCTCTCCACTCTTCTCCACATACCCGCTCAAGATATCCACGAGGAGCTTCATCAGAGGTGGGATTAAGGCATTAGGATTGCGTGGCTCTCTGATTGGACACTCCTCCGCGCAATGACGCCTACTACGGCTTCCTATCAGCGCGATGCTTGCCATGGATTACTGCTCCTGGTCTTTGGCACCCTCCTGTTCCCGTACTCGCCGAACCTCATCGACGGGGCTATAGCCCAAGTCATCCTCCAAGCGGTAGGAGGCCATAGTTATGTGGAGGCTTTGCTAGCCGAGACCGTTCGGTCTCTTGACTATGTTAGGGAGGTTCGGCGCGGAAGGATGAGAGGATCTCCGCACTTGCTACAGATTTGGCTTCTAGCTCATATCCGCCCGTTCTGCTCGTCACATCCGTTCTCCTACATCGCCGAAGAGCGCTCGCTGATCGAACGCTTGGCGCCGGTCATCCCACCTCCCGAGCACAGCTTCTCGGAATGGAGGCGCTTTTGGCGCGAGCTGACTCCCTCACGGTTCCTTTGGGTCGCCCGATGGAACCCCGGCGGCCCCATGATCACGGGATGTCCCGAAATTGTGGGAGTTCCCCTCCTCAACCATTTGGGGAGCACCCTCGTATTTCCCGGTCGAGTTATCAGACAACTCGGCGGCCTACAGGACATTCCCGTCGAGGCGGACCGCCTACCTTTCCACATCCAATGGGACGACTCCACGTCCACGGCCCCCGATAAATTCCTACAGATTCGGGAGATCCGCCGTCAGTGGGATGCTAGCACCATACAGCGCCTGTACTTCCCCGAGCACCCCACCGACGAAGAGCGAGCATTCTCTGCCACCTCAGCATACGTGGCCCGGTTCTACCCGCAAGGATCGACACCACCACAACGGCCTCAGGCCGCCCCGACTCCCCGCGCTACATCCACCCTCGCCCCCGAAGCCGAGAGTTCTATCCAAGCGGCCATGCACGCAGAGCTACAGGCCATCAGAGAGGAACGGGATAGGCTCTGTTGCGAGCTTGTTGACTCCCGCGCAGAGGTTGCGGACTACAGGGAGGTTCAGACACAGCTGACTCGAGCACGCGCTCGGGTCGCACACTTAGACCGGGAGATGGCCCGCTTGGACGCGGAGTTGGATAGAGTGCACAAGAGGGCTCGCAACCTCGCCCATCCTTAGGATTAGTAGGCGCACTCATTTTTTGCCCTCGCTCGGACCCACGCCACTTTCGAGCGGCCACCGAGCGCAAAGGGATGTCGGCTTTACGTTTATGTTCCTTTCTTTTCTCCCGAATGTTCTATTTTGTAAAATCATGGAACTCGGAGCTAATCAATGTAATGACATTAGTGTTTTGAAAGCTCATGCATCTCATACATTTCGTCATTTTACTTAATTCCGCACTTATCACTCGAGTTATCGGTGTCTGTCCTTATGCACCCTTGGAATGCAGGTGATCACAACTGGCGTCACACCGCTACCCGACTCGTCAAAGTCTCAGAATGGCGGAAGGAGATCACGTCGATATTTCCGAAGAAGTCAACCCTTTGGTCCCGACCCTCTCTCAACCACCGCAGACACACGCTCTGCCACCTCTTACTCCTGCAGGCGTACTCCCGGCATACTCCGGCGCCCTTCCGACGCATCTCCCGCCCCCGGCACCTTCAGGGGCACCTCTCCCACCGGCCTCACCAACATCCGCCGCCACCAATGACCAAGCCCGCATTGCGGCCCTCGAGGGCACGGTCAACCAAATGGCCACTAATATGGCGGAGCTGCTCGCCTTGCTCAGAGGACCTAACTGGGCCTCCTCGAGTTCTACTCCTCCCCCGGGACCGGGACCAACAGTCGATCCAACCCCGTGGGCTCCACCGACCCAAGCCCCGGAGAACGTTGAGGCTCTCGCACCGCCAACGCTGTATACGTCCACGGTCCACCCCTTCACTAGTCAACTTCCGCCACCACTGGCCCCTTCGGTAGTCCCTCTTCCACCGGCTACCTTCCTACCCGCGGAGCACATCCTGTCTGCGCCTCCTCCTGTTTCCATACTGGCTCCGGCTATGATCTACACGGCGCCTCCGCCGACGGTTTTCCCGGCAACCACCGCACCTGCTCCAACTCATCCTCAAGCCACGGAGCTCCCTCCCTTTCCGTCTCTACAGCCTCACGTCGGCCTCTCCTACCAGGCACCGCCTCCCATAAACACCACCTTCCATGAATCGGGCACACCGACCAATGCGGCCCAATTTGCCTCACCGACGTACTTCTTCCCCGAGGCCGACGCCGAACAGGAGCGTAGGCTGAAGCGAATGGAGGAAACGATACGGGCCCTGCAAGCGAACGACGTTCGTCCCGACGCCCGCTATGGCGACTGTAGCCTATTCCCGGGCATGCGTCTGCCCCCAAAGTTCAAGGTTCCAGAGTTCAAGACCTACGAAGGCACGACGGATCCGCGCCACCACCTCCGCCATTACCGAGGGAAAATGCTGCAGTATTGGGAATACGAGGAATTTGTCATCCACTCCTTCCAAGATAGCCTGTCAGGATCGGCCCTCGATTGGTTCATGTCGCTGAAGGCCGAAGACATCCCAACGTGGGAGGACCTCTCTCGGAAGTTCACCGACCAGTACCGGTATTGCGCAGAAACGCCTCCCACCCTATTGGAGTTAAGCACGAAAGAAATGGCGAGGGGTCAAAAGTTTGAGGAGTATGCTGCCAAGTGGTGGGCCCAAGCAGCAAAGCACATCCCTCCAATCAGCGAGGCGCAACAAATCCAATTGTTCCACTCCACGCTGAAAGGAGTGTACTATTCACACCTGTTAGCGCACACTTCGTCGTTCTCCGGCCTCATCGAGGCCGGTAAAAAGCTGGATTTGGGCATTAAGCTCGAAAGGATGGAGGACCCGACCAGCAAAGGAGATGAGTCGTCGAAGACGGTCCCCACGACATCATCATCTTCGAGCGGGAGAAGGGGAAAGGAAGTTACGGTGAATACCGTCAACACGGCCCAACAGGCCCCTCAGCAATATTCGATGAACTACGCGGCGGTGCCTCCCACGGCTCCTTTCTATGCCCCGCAAGCACCTCAATATCGGCCCCAAGCCTCTACCCCACCAATCTACTATTCCGCACTACCGCCTCCACCCTTACCTGCGATGTCGTCGCCCGTTGTCCACCACTATACTCCTGCTCCATCTCCAGCTCCTCAATACCAACCTCCGGGTCCTAGGACTCCTCAGCCGACACAGCGGGCCCTCCCCCCGCAAGCTCAACAGGGCGGCACAGCACAACCGCGACCCCGCCGACAATACCAGGCCCTGCCGGTTCCGCTCTCCCACATCTACCGGCAAATTCGCGATAAGATCAGGACAATAGCGCCCGGCCCAAGCTTCGATCCAACCATCCAAGATCAAAGCAAGCAGTGCGAATACCACCGGGGGGCACCAAGACACACCCTGGACACTTGTTGGAGATTGAGGGAGAGGATCCAGGAGATGATCGATGCGAAGGGGCTCGTATTCAATGCTGTAAAGCCCCCGAACGTACAAGCTAATCCTCTCCCCGACCATGGACCGGCTCCGGGGCCCTCCATCAACATGATCACCATATGCACATTAGGGGAGGGCGAAGGCGAGCAAGGTTGTTCCTCCCCCTTCGTGATCGAGTACATACCCGCAGAAGCCGCAGTTGGGTTCGCCGGGATTGACGCACCGCCTGCCCCGCTCGTCATAGATATTCCCGCCCGAGAACCATACTCGGACGACAAGGTCCCCTGGACCTATGAAGGGGGTGTTGGGAGTCTCGAGCAACAATTCGGCGTCATGGGCATAACCCGCTCGGGACGGCTATACGAGAACCCGGCGACCACCGACAAAGGGAAGGCGCTCGCTACTGAAGAAGAGATGAGGTCTAGGACCCTACTTACTCCGTCCAAGAAGGTGACAGAAGAGGAGGCCGAAGCCTTCATGAAAGTCATCAAAGCGAGTGAGTATAAGGTGGTAGAGTAGATGGCCAAATCTCCGGCCCACATCTCGTTGCTCGCCCTCCTACTCAACTCGGAACCTCACAGGGAGGCCCTCATGTGGGTCCTGACGGCTGCGCAAGTCCCCAAAGGGACGCCCCCGGACCGGATAGAGGAAACCATCAACTCTATTTTCTCCAACACCATCTCGTTTTCGGACGATGAGCTCCCCTCTGAAGGATGCGCGCATTTCCGGGCACTGCACATCGTTTGCAAGTGCAACAACCATATCGTGGGCCGGGTCATGATCGACAACGGTTCCGCGCTCAACGTATGCCCGGTGACCACTTTAAAGCAGATGAATGTGGATCTCAACCGCATCCGCCCTAGCAAAACAGCGGTCCGAGCCTTTGATGGTTCGAGGAGAGAGGTGAACGGGGAGATCGACCTCCTCATAGATATTGGCCCATGTTCTTTCAGCATCACATTCCAAGTGTTGGATATCCCGACGCTTTCAGTCTACTCCTTGGAAGGCCTTGGATTCACTTGACCGGCGCCATTCCGTCCTCGCTACATCAGAAGGTGAAATTCATCGTCGAGGAAAAGATCATCACGGTCAAGGGGGAGGAGGATTACGCCATCTACAAGGAGACGGTGGTTCCCTACATCAGCGTCGGGGACGACGAAAACTTACCCTTCCACTCCTTCGAGACCATCTCCGTTATTCGGGATTATGGAGAGGTCGGGCCGTCCCGCACCGACCGCATGATAGGGAAGGTCCTTTTGCGCCACAATTACATTCCCGGCACCGGCCTTGGGGCTCGAGTACAAGGAATCAATCGCCCCATTGAAGTTGAAGTGTACAAGCACAGGAGGGGACTTGGCTTTCGCCCCTCCTACCATGAAATCGTTGAGGCCCACCGGGGCAACCATCTCCACCGCCTCGCCACGCACTATGGTAGGCTCAATAGGGGCATCCCAGTCCCCCCGCTATCGCATTTTTTCCCGGGACCTCCACTCATCATCGAGAGCACCTCTGACGGCCCTTCCTCGGACTTCGACGACACGACCGACGCCTTGCCAACCGTGTACGCCGTCACCGAGGAGATTCCTTCAGGGGTTCACATCCGCCCGGCGCAGGAAGACGAGGAGCTTAACAACTGGACCTCAGTCCTGCGCTATTCGGCTGTGATCGCCGATGTGTAAGACTTATCTATGTATGAGATGTGTCCCGCGTGTCGGCGTAGCCGTAGGCCACACGACGAAAGGGGGAACTCTGTTATGGCTTCATGATCCATACTATTAATGAATTCTCTATATGTATTTTTTGAATCCTTGTCTATTCCACTCTCCCTTCTTGCTCTTTTATTCATGTCATTCTAAATTTTTCTTTCTAAGACGATTCCTTCAAATTCTCCAGGCTCCACCCGAATCCAAATCTCCGACGCGTTGATTCGAACCCATCTGAAGAATGTCTCGAAGAGCCTGGACCCATATACTTCGGGGAAGGGCTCGACGAAGACAGTCTAGTGCCTGAGATAGAAGAGAGTTTGCGCCGCCTCGAGGATCGCCAGCTCACCTCGCTCGAGCCAACAGAAGAGATCAACGTGGGCACTAAAGAGGAACCCCGCGTCCTTAAGATCGGTACGAGCCTCGACCCAACACAACGGGTCCGAATGATCGACTTCCTGACAAGGTATCAAGAAGTCTTCGCCTGGTCCTACGCCGACATGCCGGGGCTAGACCCGTCGATAGTAAAGCACTTCCTTCCGCTAGACACGAAAAAATTCCCGCCCAAGCGGCAACAATTGCGACGACAACGGGCAAGCCTCCTTCTCCGCATCAAGGAAGAGGTTGTCAAGCAGATCAACGCAGGCTCTCTCGAGGTTTGCAACTATTCCGAATGGGTGGCAAACATCGTGCCGGTAGAGAAGAAAGATGGAAGGGTTCGAATCTGCGTCGACTATCGAGACCTCAATAAGGCCAGCCCCAAGGACAATTTTCCCTTGCCCCACATCGATATTGTGCGCACCCGAATTTAATCTCGTCGGGGCACGCATGCGCGGGCCTAAGCAAACGCGGCTTGGGAGTGTCCACCTTCCCGGGGACGCACGACGGACGTACGTGAGAAGGAGTCGCCACTTGCCATTTTACAACCCGAGGGTCGAGGGCCGGCAAGTTACCCGGATCTAGGGGTACAGGGTACACCTAAATGCTAAGGCAATGGCCGTACGGAACCGGAAATTCCGAATTCGGGGGTTCTATTACGTGCGAGCCTATATCCCGCACGCCCTTTCGGTACTCTAGCTTGCTAGGCTTGCCATTTTGTTTATTTACTGCGTGAATTATAGTTGCGCTTGACTTGCTCGTTTTGACACCGTAAAATCGATGAATCGATTGAGTTGGGCCGAGGATCCGAAGGATGAGTATGCTTGAGAGTCAAGGAATTGGTTCCCTATCTTAGCGTTACAGTTCTTCGGACCGTAATGGTCGATTCCCTGTGCGAACCGAGACCATGATTATTCGAGCTTACTCGTCCCTTGATGACGATAGACCGACTTAACCGACTCAACACTAGGACCTCTTGCTCACCGATAGGGATCCTTACAAGTATATGAATAAGTACACAAATAAGATCCTCACAATGTGCACTCGAATAATTACAGAATACAATTGAATGAAATAAATGAATCCCGATCGGTTTGCATTGGGCCAATATTCCCCTCCGGCTCACCGTATGTTTTGAATAACTGATAAATAAATTAAGGCAACGCGGGCTTCAAGGAGCCGGGGGTTGGGTCCAATTGAACCAATGGTTTGTAGGAGAACCGATTAGTTCCCACTGTAACCGTTGGACCGATCGAGCTCCCGGGTGATATCTAAACACGTTTCACACATCCAATCCAAATCGCCTTCCACCTAGGCCATATTTGGAGTATGATGGTGACTCGAGACTAGATCCCATTCCGCACTCGGGTTGCACGCGCTCGGTGAATTGAGAGGCGTTGGACCTCGTGTTCGGTGATTTCGGGCGTTGGACCCCGTGCAACCCGTAACCTATGGGTTCGGGCCCGAACCGCAATAAATCATCAAGAGCAAGAATAAAACAGAAGAAAACTGATATAACTAACACAATACAGAAAGCAACTGACAATAACTGACAAGTGTCAGTGAATACAAACGAATTGGGTATTAGGCCGACTGTACGTGATTTAATCAGTTATTATCCGTGGTTGATTGGCAAACAATGCATCTAACCTAGGCAAACATAGAGGGCGGGCTAGGATAAGGTTCTAAGCCAATTACATGTGTGTGTTTGTTTTATGACTTTTATTCAGTTAAATGTCACTGCAGTTTCACCGATTTAACCAAACTCGTGTTTTGACTCTAGATTGGGATCTATTATCCCACCTATCCATTGTCTAGGGTTCGATTAAGTCGAATGTACGATTAATCCGGTTGTTCGTGTTTTGTAATTGAAGTGAAATGCTCCCCACCGAATCTATGATAGGAAGATAGGAACACCGAAAATGGACGAAATGGGCTATACGAATGAGACTCGTACTCGGATGGGTTGCCCCTTTCAGTCCATAGATCGAGGCGTTTCCGGCTCCCTAGCGCCTAGGGTATCGGTGAGTCACGGAATGGCAATTATGCCCTTGGAATAAAATTGTGGTGTTTGTATGCAAATTGGAGATCACGTCGCACAAAGGAGTCTAAGGAGGACTCGCGCATCTCGACTCGAGCTGCCTCAAATCGAGCCCGGACTCGAGTCATGGTACGCGAGTACTCATTAGACATCAATTCCACTCGTGTTACGTATCTCGGTATTTTGAAATTGTGAGATTTTTAATGAAAAAGGGCATTTTCACCGTTCCGTAAATCATCGATGCGTTTACAAATGGAGGATTGATTCACCCAATTGTTTAGTCCAAATGATTTAATTATCCAAATAATACGTCCCGTTCATCCCATTTGTGACATTATTCGATGGTAGTGATCTCATATTATAGGTGCCATGGGTTTAATGGGTAACGACCCGAGGTCAATTTATCCGTCGCGAAATTGATGCATGGCTAGCGGTAGAACATGAGCATAAATGCACTCAACTCCAAGGAACGAACACGAAACGACGAAGAAGGCCACCCTAGATCCGGGAGGGGTGAAGGGACACTCGGCCATCCTCCGAGGGACTAAGCCGAGAGGTTCCCTTGACCCGCCTTGGGTCACGGGTGGTCTACCACCTTGGTTCGGGCCATTCCTCGTATGCATGACGTATTAAACACGTTAATGATACATGTTCTAATCATCTCAACACTATCACGATCATGGTCACATAAAATCATACAAACACTCACGAACGAGGTGTTTAAATGGAAACAACAAAGACGGCATCGACTCATGTGATGGGAAAGCGTGAAATGCAGGAACCGACCTATCTCGGAGCCCAAGAGGCCGCCTCAGACCCGTGTGGTCCAAGGGAGCTCTCGGCCGTCCCTTTCAAGGGAAACCGTGAGTTCCCGTGACTCACATGGGTCAAGGTGGGCTCTTCGACCCCAATCTGAGTCTTTTCCCGCCATGCCAATACATCTCATGCAACAAATAACGATAATAACACGGGAACTAACAAGTTTCGGGGGAGAAGAGGCCGATTAGGCCTCGGAAGGACCAAAAGAACCCACGGGTCCCCCCTTTGGACATAGACCGTGGGTTCCCATGGTCCAACCATGGCTTGAAAGCCTCTTCTTCCTCGATTCTAGTCCTTTTCCCTCACGGCATAGACGTTATGTGGGCATATAAACGAGACATGATGGACGTACGTGCATGAAAGTGCATGGGTGTGCATGGATCCGAAGGAAAAACATAAACTTTCAAGCATTCCATACCTTTAAAACGTATGAACACTTCGTACAAGTAAAGAGCTAAGATTCTAACTCGTCTAAGTCGTAAAGGAGCATTACCTAGCCCCGATGTACGAGGAAAAGAGTCGGGGAAGTGGCCGTGGGAGTCACAAGACTCAGATAGAGGGCTACGGGTGGGTGACCCGAATGTGGGCAGCCGCGGCAGTCCGTGAAAAAAACGAGTCGGCACGCTTGCTCAGGGCACGGCACAGTGCAAGGTCGGGCTCGTTGGACTCCTAAGAGGCGGATCTACACGAGCACGGGCAGACCCGAGCGTGCCAAGGCCTGAACAAACCCGAAAATGTGAGAGAAAACTCGGTAAAAATGAGGAAAACCCGGTTTGAGAGAAACGGGTGAATGGCGGTTGTGCATGGTTGATCGGCCCTCGGACCGTGACCACCTCGTCACGGGGGAGGGTGAGGGTTGTGAGGAACCCTTTGAACGCGATGGCATGACTCTCCGAAGTCGTGGGAAGAAATGGCACGCGTGGAGGGTCGTGTGCGCGCGACTGGGGGTCCCGGGACCCGAACGTTCCTACGGCTGGAACGGGATGTTGGGGACCTCAAATCGAAAATCCAAGCCCGGAAATGGACTTAGGGGGTGGGAAATATGTAGGCTAGGGAGTTTGGTGATTTTTGGCTTAAGTCGGGTCGGGTGGTTACCGGAATACCGGTTGGTTTTCCGGCGATTTTAGCCGGTTTCGGCCTTGGCACGGGGTTGCACGAGCTGTGGGAGTGGGCTGGAGCTTGAGAGGGTTCTAGAGAGAAATTGGCTTGAGAGAGAGTGAGAATGAAGAAGTGATTAGAGTTAATGATGGAAGGGAACTTATAGGCTAGCTTAATCGGGTAATTAGGGGAGACTAAGTGCGGTTAAAGGGATAAATTGGGGCTGCCGAAAATCCCGAGGGGGATTAGGATGGGGAATATGTCACATAGTGTGTGGGGGAAGCAAGGTGGAAGTGATGGGAGTTGATGGGTGTGTAAGAGGAAGTGAAAGAAGTGAGGGAAATTTGAATTGTGTGGTGGGGGGTGCTTGGAGCCGACGGTGGGAGGGAGGAGCCGACGGCTTGGGGCTGTCCAATCGGAGCCGAGGGTTGAGCCGTGGCTTGGGGTTGAGCCGCGGCTTGATGGCTTGGCTTGGATGAGCTGTGGATCCCGTCTGATTGAGAGAAAAGCCGGCAAATGCTTGAAACCCGATTAAGCTTGCATCCGACCTCCGATGTCCAATTAATTTGAAGATTTGGAATACTTGAACGACGAGGATTTGAATGAGCCTAATATCGCCATGCATCGTGTGGACGAGCGTTCGGGCGACTCAGCGCCTCGTGAGTGATTGTTGGCTCGTCGTCCTCGGTCGGGGACCATTGGCCTAGGAGGACCTAGGGACCTTGACCGGGATTTTCTCAGTGTGCCGTGCTCTTCTCATATTGTTCATGACCCCGTGCCCACCTATTTGCCTCCGATTGTCGGGTGATGAATAGTGCCCCGGGCTTCGGTCGGGAATCCTCGTGTGGGAAGCCGGTGGGCCAAAATGGGGTGCTGACAGCTTGCCCCTCTTTGGTTACATGCTCGGTTAGAGGATGTAGCCAAAGATCATAAGAGGCACCCCTTTTTTGGCCTCGGCGACCGCTTCTGTCTTCGCTCTCCGTGGTAGCTTGCCCCTCCTGTCATGAGATAGTAGCATGAGTGGGATTTGGAGGATGTGAAGTAGTAGGTGAAGGGCCGAAGCCCGCGGAAAGCAGTAAAATGGGCGCGAAGTCCGTGGACACGAAGTCCGAAAAGCAGTAAATTGTAAGTTTACGAAAAGTAGAGACACGGGTTTATGGGTCCGTGTGGTGCAGGGAGGTAAGAACACGGGCTTATGAGCCCATGCAGCAAAGTAAAGACAGGACTCGGCCCTGCAAAGGGTGAAGACGGGACTCGGCCCTGCAGAAAAGTAATGATGGGACTTGGCCCTGCATAAAAGCAAAGATGGGACTCGGCCCTATAGAAAAGTAAAGACGGGACTCGGCCCTGCAGAATAGTGATGACGGGACTCGGCCCTGCAGAAAAATGATGATGGGACTTGGCCCTGCATGAAAGTGAAGATGGTGGGACTTGGCCCTACATAAGAGTGGTGGTGGGACTTGGCCCTGCATAAAAGCAAAGATGGGACTCGGCCCTACATAAAAGTAAAGATGGGGCTCGGCCCTGCAGAAGAGTAATGATGGGACTTGGCCCTGCATAAAAGTGAAGATGGGACTCGGCCCTGCAGAAAAGTGATGACGGGACTTGGCCCTGCATGAATGTGGAGACGGGACTTGGCCCTGCATAAAAGTGAAAACGGGACTCGGCCCTGCATAAAAGTAAAGATGGGACTTGGCCCTGCATAAAAGTGAAGACGGGACTCGGCCCTGCAGAAAAGTGATGACGGGACTTGGCCCTGCATGAAAGTGAAGACGGGACTCGGCCCTGCATAAAAGTAAAGATGGGGCTCGGCCCTGCAGAAAAATGATGACGGGACTTGGCCCTGCATGAAAGTGAAGACGGGACTCGGCCCTGCAGAAAAATGATGATGGGACTTGGCCCTGCATGAAAGTGAAGATGGGACTCGGCCCTGCATAAAAGTAAAGATGGGGCTCGGCCCTGCAAAGAGTGAAGACGGGACTCGGCCCTGCAGAAAAGTGATGACGGGACTTGGCCCTGCAGAATAGTGAATGACGGGACTTGGCCCTGCATAAAAGTATAGATGGGGCTCGGCCCTGCATAAAAGTAATGATGGGGCTCGGCCCTGCATAAAAGCAAAGAGGGGACTTGGCCCTGCATAAAAGTGAATGACGGGACTTGGCCCTGCATAAAAGTAAAGACGGGACTCGGCCCTGCAGAAAAGTGATGACGGGACTTGGCCCTGCATGAAAGTGAAGACGGGACTCGGCCCTGCATAAAAGTAAATGACGGGACTCGGCCCTGCATAAAAGTAAAGATGGGGCTCGGCCCTGCATAAAAGTAATGATGGGGCTCGGCCTTGCATAAAAGTAAAGATGGGACTTGGCCCTGCATGAAAGTGAGCGCCTACGTATCCCGCGAGACCGGGAATCAGCGTCTGCCATAGTTCTTGCCGCTTGGTATTTGTGATCCTGACATCATTAGCAAGTCGTAGTGAGTTATTAACGATGTATGGGTGTATCAATGTTTATGACGATGACGCCATTGTGACACACGATGCTTCAATTTTGGGTTCCCTAGGTGACCCGTGAAGAATTTTGCTTTGACAAATACGACTGGATCTCGCTTTCAAAGGCCTCAATGCGAGGCCTTCAGGGGCTTTTGTCAACCATGCATGGGCATATTAAGACGTCCTCAGTGATGCCCTGGCGACTCTATCGACTGTTCGACGCGCCTGTCGGCTTAAGACCCTTTTCATTAGGGTAGCGCAGGGCGGCTGCATTTGTGACCCGCATGGAGGAGTTTTGTGCAAATTTGATCAGACCTCGGTCTAGTCATTCCAGAGTGTTATGACTAGACTCCCGGAAAGGGATGTTTGGGATTTTGGCTTTGTAGTAGCCAATTAAAGGGTGGCTGTGACCCATTTGGAGTTATGTAAATGACAAGGAGAAAAGAGAAAGCTTAGGGAGCACGTTGCCCCAAGCTAAAAGGATACACGGGTTCACGCCTTCAGTGAGATGTACCCCCCTTTCTCTTCCGTCCTTTGGTTGGTGTTGGTTGTCTTGAACTGCTTGGATTGCGCGCTTGGTCGCCCACTATGCCTCGGGAAGAATTCGTCTTGGAAAGTTGAGTTGTGTTGAAGAGCCGATCGGGGATCGCATTGGAGTAGATAACCTGGCCATTTCCCTTGAGGATCCCTGGTCCGCGCAACGTGCGAGGGCCTAGGGTAACTGTTTTGTTTATCTCTCATTTTACTCTCATTCTGCTACGGTCACCCACCTCGGGGCCGTACCTCTCAATCTAAAGGGGATGAACTCTCCTTTTGCCACGACTGCCCGCCTTGGGATTTTCAGTCGTGCCTCTCTTTTACCCTAGCTTTTGCCTAGGTCGCCCCAAGGGGCTTTCGACCTAGCGGGCTCGATTCTTTTGTCTCTCGAGTTTGCAAGGGCGAATGGTCCAAATGATTCGACCTCCGAGTGCATTGTTTTCTGTCTCCGTCGAGGAGTGGTGTTTGCTGCTTCCCCTTTTTTGTCGGGGTTTATTGACTGCTTTTGAATTGGCGGTGCCAGTGCTTTTGGTAAACGTCGGCGTTGCCTTGTTTTGTTCATTGGCGGATTTTTTTGCTTTTTTTTTTTTTGCAGCTAGGGTTTTTTGTGCCCCGTGTCTTTGTTTGAAACTCCTCGACTTTGCATCGCTGAGGCCGCTTTGGTGTGCTTCGCCTCGTGGGGACTCGTTGCATGTTGCTAGCCCTATTTCGTGAGGACTGGCTTTCTCGGAAGTTTGACCCTTATACACTCGGAAGCCGACCTTCGTGTCATTTGCCCTTGCAAGCATTGCAAGTGAACTTCCCCTATTGTCTAAGAAAAGAAAACGCGAGATTGCTCCGTGAATAAACAACTGATGTTGCCCCTGTACGAATGTTAGACGAGAATGCCCCGATCTTCATTTGTTAAACTGGCCCGTGGCAGGCTCCTGGTGCGATGTCCTCAATCGTTTCTTGCTGTTCTTTACAGTGCGTGTCTCTTGGATGGTGCACGCTGTTGAAGTTGTCGGATGTTCAAGGAAGACGGTTGCATCGATGCTGAGTGATTCGCTCGATTGTTCTCGTCTTAGGCTTCGTAGGGGGGTACCTCTTGGTCGGACCCTTTCCCTATCGAAGTAAAAGGGTGAAGGGCCCGATAGAGTTCTCGAGGAGGTGTGAACCCGCGCATCGCTCTTTGCCTGTGACCTGCGTGTCCCTGTGAAATACGACAAAGAAATTGATGTATCAGGCGATTATGTGGTGGAATGTGTGGTAAGAAATGTGGAGCGGGCCCATGGGAAATCCTTTCGTCCATCGCGTGGCCCATGGGTGCCACGCGAGGGGGTCATTCATTCTCGGGAAACTAGTTATCGCCACACTGGAGTGGTTAGAAGGTGGCCGGGGGCCGCATGAGTGTACTTTCCTCCGACACGGGTAGGTAAATGCAGCCGTCCTAGAGACCGAGGAGCCGGGTCCCACGGGGACATGCGAATCGAACAGGTTCGAAAGAACCAATAGGGCGTCCTGAGAACTGTCCTAATGCCCCTTTCTAGTCAGGAGTCCGTCTGGGAATGCATTCAGATAAACGTAAAGAGCGAGTTTAGGGAGGAATGTGTGTTTGCAAGGCGCATGGTTCCCCTTCTATTGGTTAATATCCACCGCGGTGGGTGGGTCGGCATCTCAAAAGCGCAGCTCAGAATAACACAAGTCGCTGTGTCGGTTGGTTGCATTTGAGTGGAACCTAGCAATGAAAATAATTATTTTCAGCGGGCGAAAGTGCTTGAAATAGATGAGGAGAAAGAATATACAGATGCGACGATTTCAAAACATGCGAAGGTATTTTCATTAAGATCGGCATTCGAGTTACAACAAAAGTCCCTCTTCCGCCGTGCGGCTCATAGTTTCAACCGCACGCAGGAAACGTTTTTCGTAGGTAGTCTCATGGGGAAATCAACCCTTCCTCTTCGGCATTATCCTTGCCCCTAGGGTAAATACCGATCAGATCGATAGCCGCGTCAGGGCTTGATCCATGGTCGGGGAGAGGGTTAGCCTGGACATTCAGTGGCTTGACTTCATTGAAAGAGAGTCGGTTCTTCTCAATCATCTCCTGTAATTTGCCCCGGAGGGTGTAACATTCGTCCGTAGTGTGCCCCGGAGCGTCCATATGGTATTCACAACGGAGATTCTGATCCTGATTCGCGGGATTGAACTGAGGATGAGGGGCCACGGGTCTAATTTCCTTAGCTGCCAGAAGTTGGTGATAGACTTGTGACTGGGGAACCGGTAAAGGCGAGTATTGCGGACGCGGCCTAGCCTGCCCTCCTTGTCGGGGTTGCAAGTTTAGGACTTGTTGAGCCGTTGGTGGAGCTCCTAAAGCTAGGGGTCCATTTGGAGATGCCCAATGAGGGGTAGACGTGTAATTGTGACCGTGTGGTTGCGGGGCCCGTGTCGGAGGGTAAGCCGGTGGCGCCGAGTAATTAATCGGCAGGGCCGGGTATTGCTGCTGGTACGGCATGGGCATTTGGTGTCCAAGGTTGACGGCATTAACGGACGCGTCTCTGCCCTTTTTGTTACCCGTTGGTGATGGCGCAGTAGCGGCATTCTTTGATGACTGCTCCTCCATTCTGGTCGGTCCTTCTATCTTCCCAAGCTTAATGCCCATGTCAAGTTTCTTCCCAGCGTCGATCAGACTGGAGAATGAGAAAGTGTGGGCCAACAAATGCGAATAATACACTCCTCTTAGCGTGGAGTGGAACAGTTGGATCTGTTGCGCCTCGCTGATCGGAGGGATGTGCTTTGCTGCTTGAGTTCGCCACTTGGTAGCATACTCCTCAAACTTTTGGCCCAGCGCCATTTCTTTCGTGCTTAGCTCCAAAAGGGTGGTAGGCGTTTCTGCGCAATACCGGTACTGGTCGATGAACTTCCGAGAGAGGTCCTCCCACGTCGGGATGTCTTCGGCCTTCAGCGACATGAACCAATCGAGGGCCGATCCTGACAGGCTATCCTGGAAGGAGTGGATGGCAAATTCCTCGTATTCCCAATACTGCAGCATCTTCCCTCGGTAATGGCGGAGGTGGTGGCGTGGATCCGTTGTGCCTTCAAAGGTCTTGAACTCTGGAACCTTGAACTTCGGGGGTAGGCGCATGCCCGGGAATAGGCTACAGTCGCCATGGCGGGCGTCGGGACGAACATCGTTCGCTTGCAGGGCCCGTATCGTTTCCTCCATTCGCTT
This sequence comes from Punica granatum, assembly GCF_007655135.1. NCBI lineage: Eukaryota > Viridiplantae > Streptophyta > Magnoliopsida > Myrtales > Lythraceae > Punica > Punica granatum. The sequence continues at coordinate 78,982 of NW_022204381.1, read as the reverse complement.
CAACCTACGCTCCTGTTCGGCGTCGGCCTCGGGGAAGAAGTACGTCGGTGAGGCGAATTGGGCCGCATGGGTCGGTGTGCCCGGTTCGTGGAAGGTGGTGTTTATGGGAGGCGGTGCCTAGTAGGAGAGGCCGGTGTGAGGCTGTAGAGACGGAAAGGGAGGGAGCTCCGTGGCTTGAAAGCGAGTTGGAGCGGGTGCGTTGGACGTCGGGAAAACCGTCGGCGGAGGTATTGTGTAGGCCATAGCCGGGGCCGGTATGGAGACTGGCGGAGGTGCGGACAGAATGTGTTCCGAGGATAGGAAGGCTGCCGGTGGAAGAGGGACGGCCGTGGGGGCCGGTAGTGGCGGATATGGGCCGGTGACAGGATGAGCCATGGACGTGTGCAATGTTGGCGGCGGGGCTGCCTCCATATTCTCCGGGGCCTGAGTCGGCGGAATCCAGGGAGTCGGCTCAGTCATTGGCCCTTGTCCCGGCGGAGGTGTGGAACTCGAGGAGGCCCGGTTGGGTCCTCTGAGCAAGGCGAGCAGCTCTGCCATGTTAGTGGCCATTTGGTTGATCGTGCCCTCGAGGGACGCAACGCGGGCTTGGTCATCGGTGGCGGCAAAGGTTGGTGAGACCAGTGGCTGAGGCGCCCCTGAAGACACCGGGGGCGGGGGATGTGTTGGAAGAGTGCCGGAGTACACCGGGAGTACGCCTGCAGGAGTGAAAGGCGGTGGAGCGTGCGTTTGCGGTGGTGGAGAGAGAGTCGGGACCGAGGGGTTGACCTCTTCGGGAATATCGACATGATCCCCTTCCACCATTCTGAGATGCTGACGAGTCGGGTAACGGTGCGACGCCAGTTGCGATCACCTAGATTCCAAGAATGTGTAAGGACAGACACCAATATCTCAAATGATAAGTGCGGAATTAAGTAAGATGAGGAAATGTATGAGATGCATGAGTTTTCAAACACTAATGTCATTACATTGATTAGCTCCAAGTTCCATGATTTTACAAAATAGAACATTCGGAAGAAAAGAAAGGAACATAAACGTAAAGCCGACATCCCTTTACGCTCGGTGGCCGCTCGAAAGTGGCGTGGGTCCGAGCGAGGGCAAAAATGAGTATGCCTACTAATCCTAAGGATGGGCGAGGTTGCACGCCCTCTTGTGCACTCGATCCAACTCCGCGTCCAAGCGGGCCATCTCCCGGTCTAAGTGTGCGACCCGGGCGCGTGCTCGAGTCAGCTGTGTCTGAACCTCCCTGTAGTCCGCGACCTCTGCGCGGGAGTCAACAAGCTCGCAACGGAGCCTATCCCGTTCCTCCCTGACGGCCCGTAGCTCCGCCTGCATGGCCGCTTGGATAGAACTCTCGGCTTCGGGGGCGAGGGTGGATGTAGCACAGGGAGTCGGGGCGGCCTGAGGCCGTTGTGGTGGTGTCGATCCTTGCAGGTAGAACCGGGCCACATATGCTGAGGTGGTAGAAAATGTTTGCTCCTCGTCGGTGGGGTGCACGGGGAAGTACAGGCGCTGTATGGTGCTAGCATCCCGCTGACGGTGGATCTCCCGAAACTGTAAGAATCTATCGGGGGCCGTGGACGTGGAGTCGGCCCATTGGATGCGGAAAGGTAAGCGGTCCGCCTCGACGGGAATGTCCTGTAGGCCGCCGAGTTGTCTAATTACCCGGCCGGGAAATATGAGGGTGCTCCCCAAATGGCTGAGGAGGGGAACTCCCACGATTCCGGGACATCCCGTGATCATAGGGCCGCCGGGATTCCATCGGGCGACCCAAAGGAACCGTGAGGGCGTCAGCTCGCGCCAAAAGCGCATCCATTCCGAGAAGCTGTGCTCGGGAGGTGGGATGACTGGCGCCAAGCGTTCGATCAGCGAGCGCTCGTCGGCGATGTAGGAGAACGGATGTGACGAGCAGAACGGGCGGATATGAGCTAGAAGCCAAATCTGTAGCAAGTGCGGGGATCCTCTCATCCTTCCGCGCCAAACCTCCCTAACATAGTCAAGAGACCGAACGGTCTCGGCTAACAAAGCCTCCACATAACTATGGCCTCCCACCGCTTGGAGGGCGACTTGGGCTATAGCCCCGTCGATGAGGTTCGGCGAGTACGGGAACAGAAGGGTGCCAAAGACCAAGAGCAGGAATCCATGGCAAGCATCGCGCTGATAGGAATCCGTAGTAGGCGCCATTGCGCGGAGGAGTGTCCAATCAGAGAGCCACACAATCCTGATGCCTTGATCCCACCTCTGATGAAGCTCCACGTGGATATCTTGAGCGGGTATGCGGAGAAGAGTGGAGAGTTGACCCTGGACGGTTGTGAACGGGTTGGGTCTGAATATGCCTTTGGTCGTGGGTGTGGGCCTCTGGATGAGTGCTGTGTACTCCTCGATCGTAGGAGCTAACTCTGTCCCCTGGAAGTTGAATACTGCGCGCTCCGGATCCCAAAATTCGGTGGCAGTCCTCAAGAAGATCCAGTCTACCGGAGTCTCGGTGAGCATGACCACGTCTCCGATGATGTCCTAGATGAATGCGTGGTCCACCGGCCGGAGAGTCCTCCAGATGCGCATGATGTCTTGCCTTGGCGGCGTGATTGCTTCGAGCCTAAGACCGGGAGCCGGGCGGTCCATCCTTACCTTGATGGAGGAGATGCCGGCTTAACGCTTTTAGAATCAAATCAATGTAATGTCCTAAGTCTTTTTCGAAAGGATGTATGCAGCGCGGAAAGATAAACTATAGTTGTGTTCTTTACAGTATACATCGCTCTTTCTTACAAAAACAACAAAAATGCCCGTCCTAAAAAAAACTACGGGCCGACTCAAGGACTCGACTTTGGGTCGGTTGACGGCATGGGGGTAAAATTGGTCCAGCATGACGGTCCCTGCGTATGCATGGTTTTCGGTGCTACTGGGAGAACCGCTAACTAGGGATGGGGGCTCCCGACTCAAGGGTGTGAATTCCTTGAAATCGAGCGAGGATCTTTGGGGGCCGGTTCGGTGGCATAGCCGACTCGATCCGTTCCCTTACTCAGAACCTCTGACTAACCTAGCTTCCTATATTGGTGCCCGTGGGATGTCGGACAAGGTACCTAAGAAGCTAGTATGATGTGCAATGCATGTGCGGAAAATAAAAGTGCGTAAAATAAATAAGCGGGAAAGGCGGAAAGCGGTAAATAAACAAGCAAGCAAGCAAACGGGATTGAGCCCGAACCCTCTAGATGTCCCCAGTGGAGTCGCCAAGCTGTGCGCACCCGAATTTAATCTCGTCGGGGCACGTATGCGCGGGCCTAAGCAAACGCGGCTTGGGAGTGTCCACCTTCCCGGGGACGCGCGACGGACGCACGTGAGAAGGAGTCGCCACTTGCCATTTTACGACCCGAGGGTCGAGGGCCGGCAAGTTCCCGGGTCTAGGGGTATGGGGTACACCTAAATGCTAAGGCAATGGTCGTACGGAACCGGAAATTCCGAATTCGGGGGTTCTATTACGTGCGGGCCAATATCCCGCACGCCCTTTCGGTACTCTAGCTTGCTAGGCTTGCCATTTTGTTTATTTACCGCGTGAATTATAGTTGCGCTTGACTCGCTCGTTTTGACACCGTAAAATCGATGAATCGATTGAGTTGGGCCGAGGATCCGAAGGATGAGTATGCTTGAGAGTCAAGGAATTGGTTCGCTATCTTAGCGTTACAGTTCTTCGGACCGTAATGGTCGATTCCCTGTGCGAACCGAGACCATGATTATTCGAGCTTACTCGTCCCTTGATGACGATAGACCGACTTAACCGACTCAACACTAGGACCTCTTGCTCACCGATAGGGATCCTTACAAGTATATGAATAAATACACAAATAAGATCCTCACAATGTGCACTCGAATAATTACAGAATACAATTGAATGAAATAAATGAATCCCGATCGGTTTGCATTGGGCCAATATTCCCCTCCGGCTCACCGTATGTTTTGAATAACCGATAAATAAATTAAGGCAACGCGGGCTTCAAGGAGCCGGGGGTCGGGTCCGATTGTGCCAATGGTTTGCAGGAGAACCGATTAGTTCCCACTGTAACCGTTGGACCGATCGAGCTCCCGGGTGATATCTAAACACGTTTCACACATCCAATCCAAATCGCCTTCCACCTAGGCCATATTTGGAGTATGATGGTGACTCGAGGCTAGATCCCATTCCGCACTCGGGTTGCACGCGCTCGGTGAATTGAGAGGCGTTGGACCTCGTGTTCGGTGATTTCGGGCGTTGGACCCCGTGCAACCCGTAACCTATGGGTTCGGGCCCGAACCGCAATAAATCATCAAGAGCAAGAATAAAACAGAAGAAAACTGATATAACTAACACAATACAGAAAGCAACTGACAATAACTGACAAGTGTCAGTGAATACAAACGAATTGGGTATTAGGCCGACTGTACGTGATTTAATCAGTTATTATCCGTGGTTGATTGGCAAACAATGCATCTAACCTAGGCAAACATAGAGGGCGGGCTAGGATAAGGTTCTAAGCCAATTACATGTGTGTGTTTGTTTTATGACTTTTATTCAGTTAAATGTCACTGCAGTTTCACCGATTTAACCAAACTCGTGTTTTGACTCTAGATTGGGATCTATTATCCCACCTATCCATTGTCTAGGGTTCGATTAAGTCGAATGTACGATTAATCCGGTTGTTCGTGTTTTGTAATTGAAGTGAAATGCTCCCCACCGAATCTATGATAGGAAGATAGGAACACCGAAAATGGACGGAATGGGCTATACGAATGAGACTCGTACTTGGATGGGTTGCCCCTTTCAGTCCATAGATCGAGGCGTTTCCGGCTCCCTAGCGCCTAGGGTATCGGTGAGTCACGGAATGGCAATTATGCCCTTGGAATAAAATTGTGGTGTTTGTATGCAAATTGGAGATCACGTCGCACAAAGGAGTCTAAGGAGGACTCGCGCATCTCGACTCGAGCCACCTCAAATCGGGCCCGGACTCGAGTCATGGTACGCGAGTACTCATTAGACATCAATTCCACTCGTGTTACGTATCTCGGTATTTTGAAATTGTGAGATTTTTAATGAAAAAGGGCATTTTCACCGTTCCGTAAATCATCGATGCGTTTACAAATGGAGGATTGATTCACCCAATTGTTTAGTCCAAATGATTTAATTATCCAAATAATACGTCCCGTTCATCCCATTTGTGACATTATTCGATGGTAGTGATCTCATATTATAGGTGCCATGGGTTTAATGGGTAACGACCCGAGGTCAATTTATCCGTCGCGAAATTGATGCATGGCTAGCGGTAGAACACGAGCATAAAAGCACTCAACTCCAAGGAACGAACACAAAACGACGAAAAAGGCCACCCTAGATCCGGGAGGGGTCAAGGGACACTCGGCCATCCTCCGAGGGACTAAGCCGAGAGGTTCCCTTGACCCGCCTTGGGTCACGGGTGGTCTACCACCTTGGTTCGGGCCATTCCTCGTATGCATGACGTATTAAACACGTTAATGATACATGTTCTAATCATCTCAACACTATCACGATCTTGGTCACAAAAAATCATACAAACACGCATGAACGAGGTGTTTAAACGGAAACAACAAAGACGGCATCCACTCATGTGATAAGAAAGCGTGAAATGCGGGAACCGACCTATCTCGGAGCCAAAGAGGCCGCCTCGAACCCGTGTGGTCCAAGGGAGCTCTCGGCAGTCCCTTTCAAGGGAAACCGTGAGTTCCCGTGACTCACATGGGTCAAGGTGGGCTCTTCGACCCCGATCCGAGTCTTTTCCCGCCATGCCAATACATCTCATGCAACGAATAACGATAATAACACGGGAACTAACAAGTTTCGGGGGAGAAGAGGCCGATTAGGCCTCGGAAGGACCAAAAGAACCCACGGGTCCCCCCTTTGGACATAGACCGTGGGTTCCCATGGTCCAACCATGGCTTGAAAGCCTCTTCTTCCTCGATTCTAGTCCTTTTCCCTCACGGCATAGACGTTATGTGGGCATATAAACGAGACATGATGGACGTACGTGCATGAAAGTGCATGGGTGTGCATGGATCCGAAGGAAAAACATAAACTTTCAAGCATTCCATACCTTTGAAACGTATGAACACTTCGTACAAGTAAAGAGCAAAGATTCTAACTCGTCTAAGTCGTAAAGGAGCATTACCTAGCCCTGATGTACGAGGAAAAGAGTCGGGGAAGTGGCCATGGGAGTCACAAGACTCGGATAGAGGGCTACGGGTGGGTGACCCGAATGTGGGCAGCCGCGGCAGTCCGTGAAAAAAACGAGTCGGCACGCTTGCTCCGGGCACGGTACGGTGCGAGGTCGGGCTCGTTGGACTCCTAAGAGGCGGATCTACACGAGCACGGGCAGACCCGAGCGTGCCAAGGCCTGAACAAACCCGAAAATGTGAGAGAAAACTCGGTAAAAATGAGGAAAACCCGGTTTGAGAGAAACGGGTGAATGGCGGTTGTGCACGGTTGATCGGCCCTCGGACCGTGACCACCTCTTCACGGGGGAGGGTGAGGGTTGTGAGGAACCCTTTGAACGCGATGGCACGACTCTCCGAAGTCGTGGGAAGAAATGGCACGCGTGGAGGGTCGTGTGCGCGCGACTAGGGGTCCCGGGACCCGAACGTTCCTACGGCTGGAACGGGATGTTGGGGACCTCAAATCGAAAATCCAAGCCCGGAAATGGACTTAGGGGGTGGGAAATATGTAGGGTAGGGAGTTTGGTGATTTTTGGCTTAAGTCGGGTCGGGTGGTTACCGGAATACCGGGTGGTTTTCCGGCGATTTTAGCCGGTTTCGGCCTTGGCACGGGGTTGCACGAGCTGTGGGAGTGGGCTGGAGCTTGAGAGGGTTCTAGAGAGAAATTGGCTTGAGAGAGAGTGAGAATGAAGAAGTGATTAGAGTTAATGATGGAAGGGAACTTATAGGCTAGCTTAATCGGGTAATTAGGGGAGACTAAGTGCGGTTAAAGGGATAAATTGGGGCTGCCGAAAATCCCGAGGGGGATTAGGATGGGGAATATGTCACATAGTGTGTGGGGGAAGCAAGGTGGAAGTGATGGGAGTTGATGGGTGTGTAAGAGGAAGTGAAAGAAGTGAGGGAAATTTGAATTGTGTGGTGGGGGGTGCTTGGAGCCGACGGTGGGAGGGAGGAGCCGACGGCTTGGGGCTGTCCAATCGGAGCCGAGGGTTGAGCCGTGGCTTGGGGTTGAGCCGCGGCTTGATGGCTTGGCTTGGATGAGCTGTGGATCCCGTCTGATTGAGAGAAAAGCCGGCAAATGCTTGAAACCCGATTGAGCTTGCATCCGACCTCCGATGTCCAATTAATTTGAAGATTTGGAATACTTGAACGACGAGGATTTGAATGAGCCTAATATCGCCATGCATCGTGTGGACGAGCGTTCGGGCGACTCAGCGCCTCGTGAGTGATTGTTGGCTCGTCGTCCTCGGTCGGGGACCATTGGCCCCGGAGGACCTAGGGACCTTGACCGGGATTTTCTCAGTGTGCCGTGCTCTTCTCTTATTGTTCATGACCCCGTGCCCGCCTATTTGCCTCCGATTGTCGGGTGATGAATAGTGCCCCGGGCTTCGGTCGGGAATCCTCGTGTGGGAAGCCGGTGGGCCAAAATGGGGTGCTGACAGACATACTAGTCGATAACATGGCGCGCCACGCCCAGTTTTCTTTCATGGACGGCTTCTCCGGATACAACCAAATCCGAATGGCCGAGGAAGACAAGATCAAGACGACGTTCACTACCATGTTGGGAACCTTTTGTTACCACGTCATGCCTTTCGGCCTCAAGAACGCCGGAGCATCTTATCAGAGGGCCATGGTCACGTTATTCCACGACATGATGCACAAGGAAGTCGAGGTCTACGTCGACGACATGATTGCCAAGTCCAAAGAAGGAGAGGACCACCTCGTTAATCTGAAGCGTCTCTTCGATCGTTTAAAGGAGTACAAGCTTCGGCTTAATCCGACGAAATGCACGTTCGGCGCTCGATCGGGAAAATTACTAGGATTCGTGGTCAGCGAGTGCAGCATCGAAGTAGATCCCGATAAAGTCAAGGCGATCAAGGAGCTTCCTCTGCCATCTTCGGTCCGCGAAGTACGAGGCTTCTTGGGGCGGCTGAATTACATCGCGCGATTCATTGCGAATCTAACAGACAAATGCCAACCACTCTTTCGCTTGCTCCGCAAGAACGCGGCGATTGAATGGGACGAAGAATGTCAGAAGGCCTTCGACACCATCAAGGCGTACCTGGTCCAACCGTCGGTATTGGTCCCGCCTACACCGGGCCGTCCCCTCGTACTTTACCTAACGGTGCGCCGCCAATCATTAGGATGCATGCTGGGACAGGAGGAGGAGTCCACGCACACGGAGCGCGCAATCTACTATCTGAGCAAAAAGTTCACCGATGGAGAGTCCAATTATCCGGAAATCGAGAAGATATGCTGCGCATTGGTGTGGGTCATGCAAAGGCTCCGACAATACACGCTTTATCACACGGTCCGCTTGCTGTCAAAGGCAGACCCCTTGAAGTACTTACTCGACAGTCCCTTTTCCATGCGGAACCTCGCCAAATGGCGTTGTCAATTGACGGAATACGATATCGAGTACATGTCCCGCACTTCGGTCAAGGGGCAAGCGATTGCGGATCACCTGGCAGAATTCCCAATTGAAGACCACGCACTGATTAATCCCGACTTCCCGGATGAGGGGATTCTCCAAGTAGACGACGAGAGAGAGAAACCGGGATGGAAGATGTATTTCGACGGTGCTGTCAATTCCATGGGATCAGGCATCAGTGCGGTACTAATATCCCCGGACGGGTGCTATTACCCGGTAGCGGCAAAGATCGACTTTCCGTGCACCAATAATGTGGCTGAGTACGAGGCATGTATTCTCGGCCTACAAGCAGCGATTGATTTCAAGGTAAAAGAGCTCGAAGTATTCGGTGACTCCATGCTCACTATCTTCCAGACATTGGGGCAATGGAAGACAAAGGACGCAAAGCTGGTGCCGTATCACGAGTACCTCGAGAAGTTAACCGAGAACTTCAAGGACATCTCGTTCACCTATACTCCGCGCATGACAAATCAATTCGTGGACGCGCTTGCAACGCTTGCCTCCATGGTGAGCATCACAAGGGAGAAGCTTATCGAGCCCCTCGAGATTGAGATAGCCGAAGGACCGGCACATTGCAACTCAATCGAAGCTTCCGAGGCAAAGCCGTGGTACGAAGACATCAAGAACCTTCTGCGAACCGGCCAATACCCCCCATTCGCCGACCATCGCGATCGGAAGACTCTCAGACGCCTCGCGATACACTACTTCTTGAGTGGCGAGATACTCTACCGCCGCTCCTTCAACTCCACACTCCTCCGGTGCATCGATGAGCACGAATCGCGACGTCTCATGGAGGAAGTGCACGGGGGAAACTGTGGGCCTCACATGAACGGCCTCATGCTTGCTAAGAAGATCATGCGCTTGGGTTATTATTGGTCCACCATGGAGACTGATTGTGTGAAGCATGTTAGACAGTGCCACCGATGTCAGGTTTATGCCGATCAAATCAAAGCGCCCCCCTACGAATTGCGCCCCATGACGGCACCATGGCCTTTTTCAATGTGGGGAATGGATGTGATCGGCCCGATCAACCCCAAAGCATCCAACGGTCACATGTTCATTTTGGTGGCAATTGACTACTTCACCAAGTGGATTGAGGCCGTCACCCTTGCGTCAGTCACCGCAAGGGCCGTGGCCCGTTTTCTCAGACGCGACGTCATTGCCCGATACGGGGTCCCTGCGACAATCATCATAGACAACGCCAAGAACCTGAACAACAAGGTCATCGATGAGCTCTGTGCACAATTCAAAATCCGACATCGCAACTCCACCCCGTACCGTCCCCAAATGAACGGTGCGGTGGAAGCGGCGAATAAAAATATCAAAAAGATCATTGAAAAAATGACAGTGAACTACAAGGATTGGCACGAGATACTCCCCTATGCACTTTTGGCGTACCGTACGTCCATACGGACCTCAACCGAGGCAACCCCGTACTTGCTAGTCTATGGCATGGAGGCCGTCCTCCCAATCAAAGTAGAAATCCCCTCCATGAGGATCCTCGCTGAGGCTGAACTCGAAGAAGCAGAATGGGCAAAGCAGCGGTACGAACAATTGAATTTCATTGATGAGAAGAGGCTGAAAGCGCTATGCCACGAACAGTGCTATCAACAAAGAATGGCTCGAGCCTTCAACGCAAGAGTCCGTCACCGCGATTTCAACCCCGGCGACCTCGTTTTGAGGAAAGTCCTTCATGTCACGCCGGACTCTCGAGGGAAGTTCTCGTACAAATACGACGGCCCCTTCGTTGTCAAAGAGGTTTTCTCCGGAGGAGCGGTCGTCTTGAGCGACATGGACGGCACTGAAAATGCCCTTCCCGTCAATGCTGACGCCATTAAGAAGTATTATCCGTGAGCACTTGTATATTCTTTATTCTCCGGGCTCCGTGCCCCTTTCACCGTAAAACATTTCCATTTGCGTGGACGAGCTTCAATTCCCACGATCTATCCGATACTAAGCTTTCTTGAGACAAAAAAATATTCCCGCTAGGTCGAAAACCTCTTTGAGGCGGCCTAGACAAAAGCTAGGGAACGAGTGGCACGACTTAAAATCCCGCAAAAGGGGGGGTCACGGCAAAAGGACAGCACAAGTCACTTCCTCGCTAGGTCGAAAACCTCTTTGAGGCGGCCTAGGCAAAAGTTAGAGGACCCGAGGGGTGCGATCCCACCCAAACGTGGGGAGTCGTAGCAAAAGGCGAGCATTCACGTGAGAAAAATCAAATAAAATACCCCGCTAGGCTGTTGCACATCCCGCGGCCTAGGCAAAAGTTAGGGGAAAAATGTCGGCTCGACCACGAAAGAAAAGCGACACTCTCCCTGTGAAGCTACACCGAGTAGTGGTTCGGTACTCTCCGACGCAAGCAAACTCTCTTCGACTCTCCAAGTTCGAGACCCGCTTCGAAATGGGGGTCGAATCAACGTATCCTTGACTTGGAGGATCCCATAAGATCCCTCCTCTTACCTTTACGCACATATTCCACGGGCTACCCGTTTCTAAAAGAGCCATTCTTCGATAGGGACACGGCCACCCTACAACGGTCAACGATACCAAATCCCCGACACATCTTTGCATAGATTCCTCTTACGTATATCTGTCTCGCCGATTAAGTGCAACTGACACCCTTTGTAGGTTTCTCTGTCTCCATGCACAGGTGTGATCGGGAATCCCAAGGGGCATCTCCTTCTTGACGAACACACGATTGACTCACGCGACGGATCACGGCTTCAAACCGAACGGAAGACATCATAGAGAATCCTCTTGACTTTAGCTTGAGGGAACGACAAATGACAAGCCCGACTCGGGGCAAGACAATTTGCCTCTGCCAACACCTCCGGCACACCACCTAACGCGGATCTCCACCTCTACTCCCCTTGCGCATCGTCCACTTTACTGCTTTCCACGGGCTTCGGCCTAGTAACTTTACTGCTTTCCACGGGTTTCGGCCTAATAACTTTATTGCTTTCCGGACTTCGCGTCCACTTTACTGCTTTCCACGGGCTTCGGCCTAGTAACTTTACTGCTTTCCATGGGCTTCGGCCTAGTAACTTTATTGCTTTCCGGACTTCGCGTCCACGGACTTCGCGTCCACTTTATTGCTTTCCACGGGCTTCGGCCTAGTAACTTTACTGCTTTCCACGGGCTTCGGCCTAGTAACTTTATTGCTTTCCGGACTTCGCGTCCACTTTACTGCTTTCCACGGGCTTCGGCTTAGTAACTTTACTGCTTTCCACGGGCTTCGGCCTAGTAACTTTATTGCTTTCCGGACTTCACGTCCACGGACTTCGCGTCCACTTTACTGCTTTCCACGGGCTTCGGCCTAGTAACTTTACTGCTTTCCACGGGCTTCGGCCTAGTAACTTTATTGCTTTCCGGACTTCGCGTCCACTTTACTGCTTTCCACGGGCTTCGGCTTAGTAACTTTATTGCTTTCCACGGGCTTCGGCCTAGTAACTTTATTGCTTTCCGGACTTCACGTCCACGGACATCGCGTCCACTTTACTGCTTTCCACGGGCTTCGGCCTAGTAACTCTATTGCTTTCCGGACTTCGCGTCCACTTTACTGCTTTCCACGGGCTTCGGCCTAGTAACTTTACTGCTTTCCGGACTTCGCGTCCACGGACTTCGCGTCCACTTTACTGCTTTCCACGGGCTTCGGCCTAGTAACTTTATTGCTTTCCGGACTTCGTGTCCACGGACTTCGCGTCCACTTTACTGCTTTCCACGGGCTTCGGCCTAGTAACTTTACTGCTTTCCACGGGCTTCAGCCTAGTAACTTTATTGCTTTCCGAACTTCGCGTCCACGGACTTCGCGTCCACTTTACTGCTTTCCACGGGCTTCGCCCTTGTAACTTTAATGCTTTCCACGGGTTTCGGCCTAGTAACTTTATTGCTTTTAGGATTTCGCGTCCACGGACTTCGCGTCCACTTTACTACTTTCCACGGGCTTCGGCCTAGTAACTTTACTGCTTTCCACGGGCTTCGGCCTAGTAACTTTATTGCTTTCCGGACTTCGCGTCCACTTTACTGCTTTCCACGGGCTTCAGCCTAGTAACTTTAATGCTTTCCACGGGCTTCGGCCAAGTAACTTTACTGCTTTCCACGGGTTTCGGCCTAGTAACTTTATTGCTTTCCGGACTTCGCGTCCACTTTACTGCTTTCAGCGGGCCTTGGCCCTGCACATGCTGTCGTGTGGGCTTAGACCTCTCTCCTGCATTTCATAATGTTCGCTTCTTAATCAAGTGGTTACTCTACGACAGGTTCGGACACCTTCGCACATCCCCCTGAGCGTCCAGCGCGAGGGAGCAAGCTGTCATAGAGAAAGACGATAGAAGCGGTCGCCGGGACCAAAAAGGGTGCCTCTCATGATCTTTGGCTACATCCTCTAAACGAGCATGCAACCAAAGAGGGGCAAGCTGTTAGCACCCCATTTTGGCCCATCGGCTTCCCATGCGAGGATCCCCGACCGAAGCCCGGGGCACTACTCATCACCCGGCAATCGGAAGCCAATAGGCGGGCACGAGGTCATGAGCAATAAGAGAAGAGCATGATCCACTGAGAAAGGCGGAAGAGAGCAGTCAGAAGAACAGACGAACGAGGAGTCCTGAAAACGACGGAGCTGGCACTGTGGCACTATTCATCACCTAGCCACCGAAGCACCGAAAGGTGCCCAATATGGGGCTTCAAAAATCCCCCCTCAGTGCCAAAGTGACCAACGAGACGTCCGAGCGCATTTCCGGGGCATCCTGCTTAAGCCGGGACACCCCGATCCCCCACGGACGCCTTTTCTGACAGAGCTCCCGGGGTTCGCTCCACTGACAAGCAAACGGCCCCTCAAAACGGGCCCACAGGCACCCAGGGACCACCGGGGCCGGGGAATAAGCTTCAGACAACCTTCTGGAACTCGGCTCGGTCTCCCGAAGTACGTTTCAGTGGTCGCGAACGCCTCTTGGCGAGCCTTCGGGTATTTCCACGGAAAGCAGAGACCACAACGATCTCTGAGTACCTCACAATAATCCCCAAGCATCTCAAGGCATTCAGGGCACACTGAGAAAATCCCGGTCAAAGTCCCTAGGTCCTCCCGGGCCAACAGTCCCCGACCGAGGACGACGGGCCAACGATCCCCCGCGGGGCAAAAGGATCACCAAAACGAATGCAAGCATGCACAAAGAACAATCGGGGATCGAGGGACGCTAAACTCCACTCCGAACGTCCGAACAGGGCAAAACCGACTCCCGAGGCGCCGAGTCGCCCGAACGTCCGTCCACACGACGCATGGCGATATTAGGCTCATTCAAATCCTCGTCATTCAAGCGTTCCAAATCCATAAATTAATTGGACGTCGGAGATCGGACGCGCGCTCAATCAAGTCTCAAGTATTTTCTGGCTTTTCTCTCAACCGAATGGGACCCACAGCTCAGCCAAGCCAAGCCATCAAGTCGCGGCTCAACCCCAAGCCACGGCTCAACCCTCGGCTCCGATTGGACAGCCCCAAGCCGCGGCTCAAACCCCTCAAGGCCGGCGGCTCCATCTCCAAGAGCTTCCCTCCACCACCCATTTCAAATCTTCTTACACACTTACATCCATCCATCAACTCCCATCACTTCCTATCACTTCTTTCTTGCTTTCCCTACACACTATGTGACATTTTCCCCTCATCAATGCTCCTCTAATTTTTCGGCAGCCCTCTAAGTCAGATTCGGCAGCCCATTAACCCATTAAACCGCAATCAACTCCCTTAATCAAGCCATTAACACATCCTATAAGTTCCCATTGATCATTAGACTTAATCACTTCTCCATTCTCCTTCTCTCTCAAGCCAATCTCTCTCCAAAAACCTCTCAAGCTCCAGCCCTCTCCCTCACTTTCGTTCAACCCGTGCCAAGGCCGAAACCGGCTAAAATCGCCGGAAAACCACCCGGTATTCCGGTAACCACCCGACCCGACTTAAGCCAAAAATCATCAAACTTCCTAGCCTACATATTTCCCACCCCCTAAGTCCATTTCCGGGCTTAGATTTTCTATTTGAGGCCTCCAACACCCCGTTCCAGCCGTGAGAACTTTCGGATCCCGAGACTTCCCTAGCCGCGCACACCGAGCAAGCCATGTGCCATTTCTTCCCACGACTTCGGCGAGTCGTGCCATCACGTTCAAAGGGTTCCTCACAACCCTCACTCTCCCCCGTGAAGAGGTCACGGTCCAAGGGCCGATCAACCGTGCACAACCGCCATTCACCCGTTTCTCTCTAACCGGGTTTTCCTCACTTTTACCGAGTTTTCTCTCACATTTTCGGGTTTGTTCAGGCCTTGGCACGCTCGGGTCTGCCCATGGTCGTGTAGATCCGCCTCTTAAGAGTCCAACGAACCCGACCTCGCACCGTGCCGTGCTCGGAGCTCGCGTGCCGACCCATTTTTCCACGGACTGCCACGGCTGCCCACATTCGGGTCACCCACCCGTAGCCCTCTATCCGAGTCTTGTGACTCCCACGGCCACTTCCCCGACTCTTTTCCTCGTACATCGGGGCTAGGTAATGCTCCTTTACGACTTAGACGAGTTAGAATCTTAGCTCTTTACTTGTACAAAGTGTTTATGCGTTTTAAAGGTATGGAATGCTTGAAAGTTAATGTTTTTCCTTCGGATCCATGTTTCCCATGCATTTTCATGCACGCACGTCCATCATGTCTCGTTCATACATCTTTATGATGTTTGTGCCGTGAGGAGAAAGGGCTAGAATCGCGGTAGGGACATATGCCCAAAGGTGGGGACACGTGGGCTCTCTTGGTCCCTCCGAGGCTTGATCGGCCTCCTCTTCCCCGAAATTTGTCGGTTCCCGGGTTATTATCATTGTTCGTTGCATGAGATTTATCAGCATGGCGGGAATGAGCTTAGATCGGGATCGGAGAACCTCCCTTGACCCGTGTGAGCCATGAGGACTCACGGCCACCCTTTAAAAAAAAGTGGCCGAGAGTCCCCTTGGACCACACGGGTCCAAGGTGGTTTCTCCCTTTCCGAAATAAGCCGGTTCCCACGTTTTTTATGCTTTCCTAATGTATGAGCCGACGCCGTCTTTGTCGTTCCCGTTTAAATATCCCGTTCATGTGTGTTTGTGTGATTTCATGTGTCCATGATCGTGATAGTCTTGAGATGATTAGAACATGTATCATTAACGTGTTTAATACGTCATGCATACAAGGAATGGCCCGAACCAAGGTGGTAGACCACCCGTGACCTAAGGCGGGTCAAGGGAACCTCTCGGCTTAGTCCCTCGGAAGATGGCCGAGTGTCCCTTGACCCCTCCCGTATCTAGGGTGGCCTTCTTCATCGTTTCGTGTTCGTTCCTTGGAGTTGAGTGCACTTATGCTCGTGTTCTACCGCTAGCCATGCATCAATTTCGTGACGGATAAATTGACCTCGGGTCATTACCCATTAAACCCATGGCACCTATAATATGAGATCACTACCATCGAATAATGTCACAAACGGGATGAACGGGACGTATTATTTGGATAATTAAATCATTTGGACTAAACAATTGGGTAAATCAATCCTCAATTTGTAAACGCATCGATGATTTACGGAACGGTGAAAATGCCCTTTTTCATTAAAAATCTCACAATTTCAAAATACCGAGATACGTAACACGAGTGGAATTGATGTCTAATGAGTACTCGCGTACCATGACTCGAGTCTGGGCCCGATTTGAGGCGGCTCGAGTCGAGATGCGCGAGTCCTCCTTAGACTCCTTCGTGTGACATGATCTCCAATTTGCATACAAACACCACAATTTTATTCCAAGGGCATAATTGTCATTTCGTAACTCACCGATACCCTAGGCGCTAGGGAGCCGGAAACGCCTCGATCTATGGACTGAAAGGGGCAACCCATCCGGGTACGAGTCTCATTCGTATAGCCCATTCCGTCCATTTTCGGTGTTCCTATCTTCCTATCATAGATTCGGTGGGGAGCATTTTACTTCAATTACAAAACACGAACAACCGGATTAATCGTACATTCGACTTAATCGAACCCTAGACAATGGATAGGTGGGATAATAGATCTCAATCTAGAGTCAAAACACGAGTTTGGTTAAATCGGTGAAACCGCAGTAACACTTAACTGAATGAGCGTCTTAAAGCGAACACATGCATGTAATCGGCTTAGAACGCCATTCCAATCCGCCACTTATGCTTGCCTAGGATAGATGCATTGCTTGCTAATCAACCCCGGCTAATAACTGATTAAATCACGTACAGTCGGCCTAATACACAATTCATTTGTATTCACTGACACTTGTCAGTTGTTGTCAGTTGCTTTCTGTATTGTGTCAGTTATATCAGTTTTCTTCTGTTTTATTCTTGCTTTTGATGATTTATTGCGGTTCGGGCCCGAACCCATAGGTTACGTCTTGCACGGGGTCCAATGCCCCCAAATCACCGAACACGAGGTCCAACGCCTCTTAATTCATCGAGTGCACGCAACCCGAGTGCGGAATGGGATCTAGCCTCGAGTCACCATCACACTCCAAATGTGGCCTATGTGGAAGGCAATTTGGATTGAATGCGTGAAACGTGTTTAGATATCACCCGGAAGCTCGATCGGTCCAACGGTTACAGTGGGAACTAATCGGTTCTCCTGCAAACCATTGGCTCGATTGGACCCGACCCCCGGCCTTTTGAGCCCACGTTGCCTTAATTTGTTTGTCGGTCATTCAAAATATACGACGAGCCGGAGCGGAATATTGGCCCAATGCAAACCGATCGGGATCCATTTACTTTATTCAGTTATACTCTGTAATAATTCGAGTGCACATTGTGAGGATTTTTATTTGTACATCTATTCATTCAATTGTAAGGATCCCCGATCGGCGAGCGAGAGGCCCGAGTGTCGAATCGGCCAAGTTGGTCTATCGCCACCTAAGGGTGAGTAAGCTTGGGTACTCGCGGTTTCGGTTCACGCAGGGAATTGACCATCACGGTTCAATGAACTGTAGCTCTAAGATAGTAAACCGATTCCTCGACGCACAAGCCTACTCATCTTTCGGATTCTTGGCCCAACTTGATCGATTCACCGAATTTACGGTGTCAAAACGGGCGAGTCGAGCGCAACTCTAAATCACGCGGTAAATAAACAAAATGGCAAGCCTAGCAAGCTAGAGTACCGAAAGGGGGTGCGGGATATAGGCCCGCACGTAATAGAACCCCCGAATTCGGAATTTCCGGTTCCGTACGACCATTGCCTTAGCATTTAGGTGTACCTCGTACCCCTAGACCCGGGTAACTTGCCGGCCCTCGACCTTTGGGTCGTAAAATGGCAAGTGGCGACTCCTTCTCACGTGCGTCCGTCGCGCGTCCCCGGGAAGGTGGACACTCCTAAGCCGCGTTTGCTTAGGCGCGCGCATGCGTGCCCCGACGAGATGAAATTCGGGTGCGCACAATGAGGATCGTGGGCATGACAATGAGGCTGATGCTGTCAGCACCCCATTTTGGTCCACCGGCTCCAACAGAAGACTTCCGATCAAAGCTCAAGTCACTATTCACGATCGGGAAACCGGACGCGAACATGCTGGCACGGAGTCATGAATTACAGGAGAGAAGCAAGGTCCACTAGAAAGGCACAGGAGGGCAATCGGAAGAGTAAACAGACGACGAGCCCCGAAGCAACAGGAGTTGGCACTGTGACACTATTCATCACCGGATCACCGAAGCGTTAGAAGGTATCCAATATGGGACTCTAAAAATCCCTCTTGGTGCCAAAGTGACCAATGGCACATTCGGGCGCATTTCAGAAGCATCCTGCTTAAGTCGGGGCACCCCCGAACTCTCACAAACGCCTTTCTTAACAGGGCTCCCGGGGAGCCCGATCCACGAACGAGCAAACGACGGTCGAAAACAGGCCTACACATGCCCTAGGACCACCAAGGCCATGGAACAAGTTTCAGATTGCCTTTCGGAATTCGACTTGGTCTCCCGAATAGACCCCGACTTGGGAAAAGGGCCCCTTTCGAACGGAATCTAACGCTCCAGTTATCGATCTCCAACCGGGATCGGTGAGTAAACCGTTCTGCCCAAAGTACAAAGCACACCGACACGAGCGGTACAGCACGTAGAGGCGCGAACATGCGACAGAAACAAACAACTTCGCTCCGATCATCCAAACGGAGCAAAATCGGCTTTTGAGTGCCCAGGCTACCCGAGCATTTACTTACACGGAGCATGTCAATATTAGGCTCATTAAAATCGCATTCGCACGTACAACGATAATTCGTCGTTCAAACGAGCCACGATAATCAAACGCGCGACCAATCGAGCCCCAGCTTCTTCCGGCTTTCTTTCTAGTCAAGTGGGACCCTTGAGCTAGCCAAGCCAAGCCAAGCCGCAAGCCATGGCTTCTCTCTAGGGGTGGCTAAAAGCAAGCCAACTCTCCCCCATCCACCCATTTCAAAATATCTCTTACACCCCATCACTTCTCTTCTTCCATCCATCACCTCCCATCAACTTTTCAAGACAACTTCCCCTCCCTAATCCCTCTTAAGAAATTTGGATGCCCTAAGCACCATTTAATTACACTTAACTTCAATCAATCTTGTCATTAAACTTGCATTTATAAGTCCATTGGGTCATTAACTTAATCACAACTCATCTTCCATCTTCCCTCAAGCATTTCTCACTCTAAAATCCTCTCAAGCTCTCCATTTTCGTCCAGTAATAGCTTAGCCCGCACAGCCCCCACAACAGCCCGGATATAAGGCCATTTGACCCGAAAACTCGACGTTTTCCGGCAACCACCCTCTCGACCTTAGCCAACTTCAACCAAATTTCTTATCCCACATGTTTTCGACCTCCGGAGTCTATTTCCAAGCTTAGTTTTCACATTCGAGGCTCCCAGCCCAGCGTTTCAGCTCAGCACAGAAACAGTGTAAAATCGAGTTCCCACGGTCATTATCGGGTTCCTAGCATGCCATTTCTTCCCGCAAGCATGGCGAGCCGTGCCACCACCTTCTAAGGGTCCCTCACGACCCTCACTCTCCCTCGTGACAAGGTGGTCACGTGCCGAGGGCCGATCAACCGTGCACAACCACCATTTGCCTCTTTTCTTCCATTTCAGTTTTTCTTTACGGTTTTTACTGGTTTTTCTTTGAGTTTCCGAGTTTGCTCGAGTCTTGGCACTCTATCAGTTCATCATAGACGCTTCAAGCAGTCCCTTAGGAGTTAGAGGAACTCGAGCCAGCTTGGTGCCAGACCCGGAGCCCCCTTTGCAGCCGTTTCAACCCAAACAGCCCAGTCGGGTCTGTTCCGCTGGTTTTCTTTTCTGACCCGAACTTTACAGGAACATACAGGTCAGCTCGGGTTGAACCTCGCTACGAGCCACCTATCACCGTGATCCTCAGTCAGTTAGGAGTCCAATGCCACTAACCTTGCAGCAAAATACCACCGGGAACCTCCGGGACAGCCATTTCTTTTCGACCTGCCCAGTCGGGTCAGTTCCAAATAGTCGGTTCTGTTTTCTGCTAGCTAACCCGACTTTGTTTTTGATTTCCAGAAAATCTACATGTCCAATCCTCATTAAAACCACCGTAGGCATGATTCTCAGTCAGTTAGGAATCCAATGCCGCCAAACCTGCAGCAAAATACCACCCGGAGCCTCCGAGAGAGCCATTTCTTTCCGACCTGCCTTGTCGGGTCAATTCCGCCCAGTCGGGTCTATTCGTTTTTTTGACATTCTTCACTTTTCTTGCAGATCGGATCGACCCGAGTCACTTCTCGCAAAACGACCTCCACAAACACCTCCGGGGGTCTCTTAGGAGTTGGGAGCCACCGACCTCGCGTCAAAAGACCATCGGGAGCCTCCTATAGAGCCATTTCTTTATTGGGTGCCAGTCGGGTCTGTTTTGCCCCGACTGGGTCTGTCTTTTTTTTACTGATCGGACTTTGCTTTTGATTTCTGGAAAATCTACATAAGAAATCTTCACAAAACCGACCGATCTCACAAAACCGAGCGCAGGCGTGATCCTCAGTCTCTTGGGAATCCAACGCAACCGATCTCGCACGAAAAGGCCAGCCCAATCAACCGGTACAGCCCCGATAGCCGGACTGCCAGTCGGGTCTGCCAGCCGACCCGACTTCACCGATTCGGGTCTGTTTGTTCCAAGGGGCAGAACCGATTTCCCGAACCTATTTTTCCAACTTTCTTCGGCTTTTCCTGTATTCCGGGGCTAGGTATAATCATTCCCGACTTAGACAAGTTAGGACTTTTACGTTTTCTTTGCATTTGTGGGGCGATAAGGCGGTCCATGACCGATTCGCATGCAAGTGTATGTTTTTATGTGTTTTTACATCGTATTATGCATGTCCTCATCGTATACAATGCTAGCATGTCGGGAAATAGCTTGAATCGGAGTCGAAGAGACCTTATCGGCTCGGGCAAGCCAAAGGAGCCTCTCAGCCTCACCCCAAGGGAGGTGGCTGAGAGCCCCTATTGGCTTCCTCGGGCCATGGATGGCCTCCTTTTCCCGACTCAAGTCGTTTCCAGAGTTTTTACATTATCCGCTTCCCATGAGTCGGTGCCGTTTTATCGATTCCTCTAAATATTGTGTTTGTGCTTGTTTGTATGCTTGATTGTGTTCCTAAGATAACGGCGGCACCGATTATGTAAAAATGTGCGTTATTATTGTGTTTGATGTTTTATGCATGCAAGAAATGGTCAAAACCGATTTCTTGGAATTGATTGTAATCACATTTTTCATTTAATCGTCGATTTCATGTTAATTCGTATGTTAGGTGCGTTAATATCAAACAATCATTTCATTGATCCATAACAATTGAGTTTCAAGGTCTCAATCATTAAACCACTTCACGAACGGGGAAATGGGATGTGTCATTCGGTTAAGGAAACCATTCAGCTTAAATAATTGGACAAATCGACTATTAATTTGTAAGCGCATCGACGAATCACCAAATGGCGGAAATGCCCTTTTTGAAATCCACAATTTCAAAACATCGAGACGCATGACACGGATAGAATCAATGTCTAGGGAGCACTCGTAGGTTACGACTCGAATTCGGGCCCAATTTGAGGTGGCTCAAGTCGAAGCATGCGAATCCTCTTTAGACTTCTTCGTATCACGTAATCTCAATTTTACGCATGCACTTCACACATCTTATTGTCTAAGGGCATAATTGTCATTTAGTGATTCACCAATATCCTAGGCGTTAAGAAGACCGAAACACCTTGATTTATGGATAAAAGGGGGCAGCCCATTCGGGTGTGAGTTCTAGTCGCATAGCTCATTTCATCCATTTTCGGTGTTTTTATCCTCTTATTGTAGATTTGGTGGCTACGTCGTTACTTCTGTCGCAAAACACGAAAAACCGGATTAATCATGCATCTGACTTAATCAAACATTAGATAATGGATAGGTCGCTAGGTTCCAATCTAGAGTCAAAAATACAAGTTTGGCTAATTCGGTGAAACCATAGTGACACATCACTGAATAAAGTTTTAAAAAAAATTCACACATGCAATCGGCCTAGAACCATATTCCGGCACCTCTTTGTTTGCCTAGGTTAGATACATTGTTTGCTAATCAACCCCGGTTAATAACTGATTAAATCACGTACATTCGACTTAATATACAACTTGTCTGTATTCATCTATATTTGTCAGTTATTGTCTGTTTTTCATCAGTTTTATCAGTTTCCTTCTGTTTTCCATTTGTTTTTGCTGCTTTGTTGCGGTTCGGGTCCGAGCCCATAGGTTACGTGTTGCTCGGGGTCTAACACCCCAAATCACTGAACACGAGGTCCAACGCCTCCTAACTCACTGAGCGCATGCAACCCGAGTGTGGAATGGGATCTAGCCTCGAGTCACCATCACATCCTGAGTATGGCCTATGTGGAAGGCAACTTGGATTGGATGTGTGAAACGCGTTTAGATATCACCCAGGAGCTCGATCGGTCCAACGGTTACAGTGGGAACCAATCGGTTCTCCTGCAGACCGTTGGGTCGATTAGACCCGACCCCCGTCTCCTTGAACCCGCGTTGCCTTAATTTATTTATCGGTTTTTCAAAACATACGGTGAGCCGAAGCGGAATATTGGCCCAATGCAAACTAATCGGGATCCATTCACTTATTCAGTTGTATTTTGTAATTACTCGATGGAACATTGCGAGGATTTATTTGTACATTCATTCATTCATTTGTAATGATCCCCGATCGCCGAGCAGGAGGTCCGAGTGTCGAACTGGTTATGTTGGTCTATTGTTACCAAGAGAGGAGTAAGCTCGAATACTCGTGGTCTCGGTTCGCTCAGGAAATCGACCATCACAGTCCGACGAACTGTAACGCGAAGATAGTGAACCGATTCCTCGACGCACAAGCCTACTCATCTTTCGGGTTCTTGGCCCAACTTGATCAATTCATCGACTTTACGGTGTCAAAATGGGCGAGTCATGTGCAACCTTAAATCACGTGGTAAATAAATAAAACGGCAAGCCTAGCAAACTAGAATACCGAAAGGGCGTGGGGGATATAGGCCCGTACGTAATAGAACCCCCGAATTCCAAATTTTCGGTTCCGCACGACCATTGCCTTAGCATTTAGGTGTACCCCGTACCCCTAGACCCGAGCGACTCAACGGCCCTCGATCTACGGGTCGTAAATAGTAAGTGGCGACTCATTCTCACACGCGTCCGTCGCGCGTCTTCAGGAAGGTGGACATTCCCAAGCCGCGTTGCATAGGCGCGCGCATGAGTGCCCCGACGAGATTAAATTCGGGTGCGCACAGCTTGGCGACTCCACTGGGGACATCTAGAGGGTTCGGGCTCAATCCCGTTTGTTTGCTTTCTTATTTATTTACTGCTTTCCGTCGTTTATCGCTTATCTACTTACGCACATTTATTTCACGCATGCATTGCATATCATGCTAGCTTTAGGTGCCTTGTCCGAAATCCCACGGGCGCCAAAATAGGAAGCTAGATTAGTCAGAGGTTCCGAATAAGGGAATGGATCGAGTCGGCTATGCCACCGAACCGGCCCCCAAAGATCCTCGCTCGATTTCAAGGAATTCACACCCTTGAGTCGGGAGCCCCCATCCATAGATAGCACAGTCCCTGTAGCACCAAACCATGCATCGTGCTATGCCTCCATGCAAGCCTTCAACCCGACGCCGACAACAGTCCATCGAGTCGGCCTGCGTGCCACTTGATTCTTTTCTATTTCAAGAGCGATGTACCTTGTAATTTGTACTAAGCCGTGGGCATTTACATTTCTCTGCACATATGCATCATGCAGTTTTCAAAACACACTAGGATGTCGTTCACATTGACAAGTCCTAAGCAGATTTTCTTATCGTCTTGGTAAGGGACGCCTCGCTCGGCCTCCTGTCCGCGCCTCGACAGAGTCCACCAGCACACAAGGACCTCATCGACCCGCCACGAAATGCGGATGGCGTATACTCTAGGACAGCATGATTGACCTCATCAACACTAGGTTCGATTACCGAGAGGTTGTTGAGAGATGAGGAATTCGCCGGCCAACCACAACTTGGAGGGAGCTCTCCCAAACCCGCGACAAGCTACAGAGATACGATCAGAAGCTCGTTTGAGTGAACGCCGCCCAGGAGAGGTCTAGGAAAGGGCCTCATGAAGGCCCACACATGCACCCTAGGATAGATGTCTCCGCAAGGTCCTCGCCTAGACCCGGTGCTTTCCGAGGCCGCGCTCGCTCAAATCCCGAGTGTGGTGGCAAATCAGCTTAAGGCTCTATTTTACAAAATTTGCATTGTACTTTGAACCTTTTGAGTCAATGTGAACGACAACATTAGCTTTTGAAAACTCACGCATTGCATGCATCCTATCCATTTACTGTTTTACACGACAATTAACACTACCACACGGTAGAGAAAGTTGTGACTGCCTTTGTAGGTGGACCTCTCATGGTCCTCACCCTTCCTCCACGATGAGACGATCAATAGCTCAAGGGCCAACCATCCAAGCATCACTAACTCCCCATTGATCCCGCGCAATCGATTATGTCATTGCATGGTTGAGCACACGTCCCTCCATGCTACAAGTGCTTCCATCAGCACAACTGAGCGTGCCCTTCTGCGTCGTGCGAGCACGCCCCTACCTTGCCCATGCACGCATCCTCGACACACCTTGTGCATGTCTTTCAGTGTGCTTGTATGACGCCTATCAGGCCAGTTCGCTCCCCTACGCAGTTGCATTCAAATTACGAATAGTTCTTGTTCCTTCATTGCTTTTCCTCTTCCCATTGCAGGAAATAACTGACAAGAAGGCAACTTGAACAATGAACGACCACAATCAGGACAATGAATACTTCTCGTCCAGCACCTTGGAACTTCGACACCGAATCCCAACCCTCCCTCCGCAAAAGATCACAAGCAATAGCTTCGACGAACAGAGCATGGCCCTGCCCACCCGCCGCGAAAGTCACTAGCACGGTCACATCTCCGACCGGAGAATGATCCCTGCCCACCCTCCACGGTCACATCACTAACAAGAAGGCAACTTGAACCTTGAATGACCACAATCAGGATAATGAACACTCTCCGTCCGACTTCTTGGAATTTCGACATTGAGTCCCAACCCTCCCTCCGCAAAAGATCACAAGTGACAGCTCCGACTAACAGAGCATGGCCCTGCCCACCCGCCACAAAAATAATTTGCACGATTGCATCTCCGACCGGAGAATGGACCCACCCCACCCTCCGCTGTGGCCATCAACCAGCCACCGGGACAACGCGCACTCTTCCTTAAACTCTCTTTTATATTTATATGCATTCATAAATGGGTTCCCGGCATGAACAAACCTTTCTAGTGGCACTAGGACCGTCCCAAAGACGCCCTATTGATTCTGTCGGACTTGTTCAACTCACCTGTCCTCTTGGGACCCGGCTCCTTGAGCCTTCCCTAGGACGGCTGCGCATGCCAACTCAGAATCGAGAAAAGTACAACTATGCGGTCCCTAGTCACGGTTTGACCGCTCCAAGGTGGTGATGATTACACTCCTGGAATTTAGTGTCCCCCACGTGCGGCACCCCATGATTCGCGCATTGAACGAAAGAATTTCTCATGGGTCCACCTTACATTTTTTACCACATATTCCACCGCATAATCGCCTAATGCATCATCATTTTTGTCATCCTTCACAGGGACACGCCGGCCGCGGGCGAAGAGCGATGCGCGGGTTCACACCTCCTCGAGAACTCCTATCGGGTCTTTCTTCCTATACTTCAGCAGGGAAGGGCTCGACAAGGAAGTACCTCCAATGAAGCCGACGACGGAAGCATCTGAATGAGCCGCATGCCTTCAGCGCAACCGTCTCAATCGACAAACAAGCATGCCTATCTACTTCAAGAGCACACCTCTTCAGCGTACAACTGATGCTGGAGCCACAAGCACGATCGAGGATGATGATTGTACAAGGCGCCCACTACAGGTCACATTAACAATGAAAATCAGGGCATTCACATTCATTATTCACACCGAGACCACCTCGAACATCATCCGGCCGTCCAAGCGACGTACACTGGGGCATCCCAGGTTGAAGCTCGCGACAAAGCGACCTCAGCAATCGATGTACACTGGGGCATCCCTAGTTAAAGTTCACCTTGAGGTCGCCATAGTGGGTCACTCCAACAAACGATACTGGAACGTTCCTAGTCATCCACATCAAGAATGGGCATCTTCCACAGCAAGCATCAGGACAACCTCGGTCACACACTCCCTAGGGCAATTTTGCATTTTCTTTCTCTAGACAACAGGGGAAATCACTTGTAAAGATTGCAAGGTCGAAGAACACGTAGTTCGGCTTTCGAACGCATGAAGAACGAACACCAAGTCTCCGCGAGGCA
Organism: Punica granatum; assembly: GCF_007655135.1. Lineage (NCBI taxonomy): Eukaryota > Viridiplantae > Streptophyta > Magnoliopsida > Myrtales > Lythraceae > Punica > Punica granatum. The sequence continues at coordinate 52,471 of NW_022204381.1, read as the reverse complement.
AAGCTCATCAAAGCACCGGCAACAACGAAAAAGTTGGGAAAAGTAAAACAAATACATGGGGACACGATACAAACCCTAGCTGCAAGAAAAAAAAAACAGAGCGAAAAGAAGCGGGAAAAACCCTCCAATTAAGAGAGAGAAAAGATACGGGAAAAACCCGCCAATGAACAAAATAAGGCATCGCTGAGATATAAAACTCCGGCCCACCAATTCGAAGAAGAAATCAACGAACCCCGACAAAAATGGGGAGCAGCAAACGCAACTCCTCAACGGAGACAGAACGTAACGCACTCGGAGGTCGAATTATTCGAACCCTTCGCCCTTGCAAACTCGAGAAACAAAAGAATGGAGCCCGCTAGGTCGAAAACCCCTCAGGGCGACCTAAGCAAAAGCTAGGGCAAGAGAGAGGCACGACTGAAAATCTCGAGGCGGGGCGGTCGCGGCAAAAGGAGAGTTCATCCCCTTTAGGTTGAGAGGTACGGCCCCGAGGTGGGTGACCGTAGCAAAAGGAGCGTAAAATGAGAGATAAGCAAAACAGTCACCCTAGGCTCTCGCACACTGCGCGGACCAGGGATCCCTATGGGAAATGGCCAGGTTATCTACTCCAACACGATCCCCGATCGGCTCTCCTACTGAATTCAACCATCCAAGGCGGATTCTTCTTCAAGCATAGCGGGCGACCAAGCAGGCAATCCAAACACTTCAAGACAGCCAACACCAACCGAAGGGCGGAAGAGAAGGGGGTACATCTCACTGCAGATATGAACCCGTGTATCCTTTTAACCCGGGAGAACGTGCTCCCCAAGCTTTCTCTTTTCTCATTGTCATTTACATAACTCCAAACGGGTCATAGCCACCATACAATTGACTAGACAAAGCCAAAATCCTAGACACTCCTCTCCAGGAATCTAGTCATAACACTTTGGAAATGGCTAGATCGAGGTCTGACCAAATTTGCACAGAAATCCCCCATGCCGGTCACAAACGTAGCCACCCTACGGTACCCAGACGAGAAGGGTCCTAAGCCGACGGGTGTGTCGAATAACTGACGAAGTCGCTAGGGCATCATTGAGTACGTCTCGATATGCCCATGCAAGGCCAACAGGAGCCCCAGAGGCCCCGCATGGAGGCCTTTGAAAGCAGGACCCCCATTGGCATCACTAAAATAAAGACTCTTCATGGGTCGCTGTGCGCACCCGAATTTAATCTCGTCGGGGCACGCATGCTTGCGCCTAAGCAAACGCGGCTTGGGAGTGGCCACCTTCCCGGGGACGCGCGACGGACGCACGTGAGAAGGAGTCGCCACTTGCCATTTTACGACCCGAAGGTCGAGGGTCGGCAAGTTACCAGGGTCTAGGGGTATGGGATACACCTAAATGCTAAGGCAATGGTCATACGAAACCGGAAATTCCGAATTCGGGGGTTCTATTACGTGCGGGCCTATATCCCGCACGCCCTTCGGTACTCTAGCTTGCTAGGCTTGCCGTTTTGTTTATTTACCGCGTGATTTAAGGTTGCACTTGACACGACCGTTTTGACACCATAAAGTCGATGAATTGATCAAGTTGGACCAAGAATCCGAAAAATGAGTAGGCTTGTGTATCGAGGTATCGGTTCACTATCTTAGCGTTACAGTTCCTCGAACCGTGATGGTCGATTCCCTGCGCGAACCGAAACCGTGAGTATCCGAGCTTACTCATCTCTCGGTGATAATAGACCGACTTGACCAGTTCGTCACTCGGACCTCTCGCTCACCGATCGGGGATCCTTACAAGTGACTGAGTGAATATACAAATAGAATCCTCACAATGTTCTTTCGAATAATTACAAAGTGTAACTGAATAAGTAAATGGATCCCGATCGGTTCGCACTGGGCCAATATTCTGCTCCGGCTCACTGTGTGTTTTGAATGACCGATAAACAAATTAAGGCAACGCGGGCTCAAGGAGCCGGGGGTCGGGTCCGATCGATCCAACGATTTGCGGGAGAACTGGTCGGTTCTCACTGTATCCGATGGGCCGATCGAGTTCCCGGGTTATATCTAAACCCGTTTCACGCGCTCAATCCAAACCCGCCTTCCACATAGGCCGCATTCGAAGTATGACGGTGAATCGAGGCTAGATCCCATTCCGCACTCGGGTTGCACGCGCTCGGTGAGTTAAGAGGCGTTGGACCTCGTATTCGGTGATTTGGGGCGTTGGACCCCGTGCAACACATAACCTATGGGTTTGGGTCCGAATCGCGACAAATCAGTAAAAACAAGAACAAAACAGAAGAAAACTGATAAAAATGACATAATACAAACAATAACTGACAACTATCAGTGAATACAGACAAGTGGTGTATTCAGTCGAGTGTACGTGATTTAATCAGTTATTACCCGGGGTTGATTAGCAAACAATGTATCTAATCCAAGGCAAACATAGGGGGCGGGCTAGGATATGGTTCTAAGCCAATTACATGTGTGAATTTGTTTTAGGACTCTTATTCAGTTAAGTGTCATTACGGTTTCACCGAATTAACCAAACCCGTATTTTGACTCTAGATTGGAATCTATCATTCCGCCTATCCATTATCTAGCGTTTGATTAGGCCAAATGTACGATTAATCCAGTTTCTCGTGTTTTGTAGCTGAAATAAAATGCTCCCCACTGAATCTACGATAGGAAAAAAGAAACACCGAAAATGAACGAAATGGGCCGCGCGAATGAAACTCGCACCCAAACGGGTTGCCCTTTTCCATTCGTAGATCAAGGTGTTTTCAACCCTCTAACGCCTAGGGTATCGGTGAATCACAGAATGACGATTATGCCCTTGGATAGTAAGACATGTGATGTTCGTGCACAAATTGAGGATCGTGCGACACGAAAGAGTCTAAGGAGGACTCGCGCGTCTCGATTCGAGCCGCCTCAAATCGGGCCCGGACTCGGGTCGTAGCTCGCGAGTATTCATTAGACATCGATTCTAGTCGTGTTGCACGCCTCGGTGCTTTGAAATTGTGAGTTCTTTTTAAGGAAAAGGGCATTCCCACCGTTCCGTGAACCATCGATGCGCTTACGATTTAATGATCAATTTGTCCAATTATTTAATCCGAGCGATTTGATTATCCGAATGACACGTCCCGTTTATCCCATTTGTGAGATTCTTCGATATTTATTATTTCATGGCGCGGTTACGGTTTTGACGGGTGATATCGGGATCTAACGTGTGGAGTAAGTAATAAGCGTATAGACAACGATTAAAAGGAAGCGTAATCGCAAACAGTTCCAAGGATCGACTTCGGAATAATGGAGAGGCCAACTGAGACTCCAAAGGGGTCACGGGTGATTCGGCCACCTTTCAAGGGTGAACGGCCTAATACTCCTTGACCCGAATCGAGTTTCGGTGGGCCTTTCACACCGTTCTTAATCGCCCCTTTGCATGCACCAAATAACACATACGATGATGATAACACACGTTTTACTAAATCGACATCGACACGACCTCGATTTGCACAAATAAGCATATGAGACACTCAAAGGACATCATATTCACGAAATCGACAAACGATACTAGCTCATTTCATGATAAACTTAGGAATAATACACGGGAATCGCACGGCATCAAGGAAAGGAGAGCCCTAAGGCTTCGGATAGGCTAAGGAGCCTCACGGCCCCCCATTGCAAGGAGGTGGCCGTGGGTTCCTTGGCATGGCCGAACCCTCCAAGGGCTCTACTTCCTAGATTCCGAGCCATTCCCCTCGTTCCAACACGTCTTAGCCGCGGTTAGGGACTTCCCGAACATAGAGATGGCCTAATCCGGAAAGAGGAGAAGGTCATAGACCCTAGGAAGCTAAAGAGGCTCACGGCCCTCCTTTATGAGGCTCGGCCGAGAGGCTCCATGGCTCCCTCGATTCTATGGCGGTCTCCTCCTTTTGGATCCGACCCCTCTCACGTTATACATGCATATTAATACGATGCATGGACGTGATGTTGAAGGATAGAAACGTACGACGATGCATGGTTTGCATGGGACTTAGATCCAGAAGAAAAACAACATCTTTCATGCCTTTGGACCCTTTAAAGCGCATGGACACCTCATACAAGCAAAGATCGGAGGTCCTAACTTCTCTAAGTTGAAGATGTGTGTTACCTAGCCTCGATGCACGAGGAAAAGAGTCGGGGAAGCGGTCGTGGGAGTTGCAAGATTCGGGTTGGACGTTACGGGTGGGTGACCCGGGTGAAGGTGCAGCCGCGGCAGTCTAGGGAAAATGGCTCTGCACGCTTGCTCCGGTCACAGTACGGTGCAAGGTCGGGCTCGTTGGACTCCTAAGAGGCGGATAGATGACCGTGGGCAGACCTGAACGTGCCAAGGCCTGAACAAACCCGAAAATGTGAGAGAAAGTTCGGTAAAAATGTGAAGAACCCGGTAAGAGAGAAACGGATGAACGATGGTTGTGCACGGTTGATCGGCCCTCGGACCGTGACCACCTCTTCACGGGGGAGGGTGAGGGTTGTGAGGAACCCATTTGACGTGATGGCACGACTCGCCGAAGTTGTGGGAAGAAATGGCACGTCGGAAGGCCCGGTGTGCACGGCTAGGGGGTCTCGAGACCCGATTGTTCCTGCGGCTGGAACGGGGTGTTGGGGACCTCAAATGGAAAATCTAAGCCTGGAAATGGACTTAGGGGGTGGGAAATATGTAGGCTTGGGTGTTTGATGATTTTTGGCTTAAGTCGGGTCGGGTGGTTATCGGAATACCGGGTGGTTTCCCGACGATTTTGGCCGGTTTCGGCCTTGGCAAGGGCTGGACGGAACTTGGGAGTTGGCTGGAGGTTGAGAGCTTTTTAGAGAGAAGTTGGCTTGAGAGAGAGTGGAATTGAAGAAGTGATTAAGTCTAATGATCAATGGGAACTTATAGGCTTGGCTAATGGCTTGTTAATTGCGGTTTTGGGATCTAATGGGGGCTGCCGAATTGCATTAGGGTGGCTGCCGAAAATTGGAGGGGGATTAGTGAGGGGGAAGCAAAGGAAAGTTGATGGGAAGTGATGGAGAGGTGATGGGTGTAAGAGATGTGAGAGGAGTTTGAATTGTGTAGTGGAGGGAAGAGGAGCCGCCGGCCATGGGAGGGAAGCCGCGGCTAATTGCGGCCAGTCGAGGCTTGAGGGGTTGAGCCGCGGCTTGGGGTTGAGCCGCGGCTTGACGGCTTGGCTTGGCTGAGCTGTAGGTCCCATTCGATTGAGAGAAAAGCCGAGAAATGCTTGAAACTTGATTGAGCTCGCATCCGATCTCCGATGTCCTGTAGATTTGGAATGCTTGAACGACGAGGATTTCCGATCTCCGATGTCCAATTAATTTGTAGATTTGGAATGCTTGAACGACGAGGATTTGAATGAGCCTAATATCGCCATGCGTCGTGTGAACGAACGTTCGGGCGACTCTACGCCTCGAGAGTCGGTTTTGCCCCGTTTGGACGTTCGGAGTGGAGTTTAGTGTTCCCCGGTCCCCGATTGCTCTTTGTGCGTCTTAACATTCGTTTCGGTGACCCTTCTGCCCCGTGGGGATCATCGGCTCGTCGTCCCCGGCTGAGGACCGTTGGCCCGGGGAGGCCCAGGGACTTGTGACTGGAATTTTCTCAGTGTTCCCTGAATGTCTTGAGGTGTTCGGGAATCGCTGCGGTCTCTGTTCTTCGCGAATGTGCCCCGAAGGTTCGTCGGGGGCGTTTGCTATCTCTGAAACGTCCCTCGGGGAGCCCCGCAGAGTACCGAATGGTCGTCTGAAGTTTGTCCCATGGCCTTGATGGTCCCTGGGTGCCTGTAGGCCCGTTTTGGGGGGGGCCGTCTGCTTGTCAGTGGAGCGGGCCCCGGGAGCTCTGTCAGAAAAGGCGTCCGTGAGAGATCGGGGCGTCCCAGCTCATGTGGTATGCCCCGGAAATGCGTCCGGACGTGTCGTTGGTCACTTTGGCACTGAGAGGGATTTTTAGAGTTCCATATTGGGCACCTTTCGGTGCTTCGGCGACTCGGTGATGAATAGTGCCACAGTGCCAGCTCCGTCGTTTTCGGGATTCCTTGTCCGTTCGTTCTTCTAACTGCTCTCTTCGGCTTTTCTAATTGACCCAGCTCTTCTCCCATTGTTCATGACTCCGTGCTCGACTATTTGCCTCTGATTGCCGGATGATGAATAGCGTCCTGAGCTTTGGTTGGGAATTCTCGTGTGGGAAGCCGGTGGGCCAAAATGGGGTGCTGACAGCTTGCCCCTCTTTGGTTGCATGCTCGGTTAGAGAATGTAGCCAAAGACCATGAGAGGCACCCTTTTTTGGTCCCGGCGACCGCTTCTGTCGTCGATCTCCGTGGTAGCTCGCCCCTCCTGTCATGAGATAGTAGCATGAGTGGGATTTAGAGGATGTGAAGTGATAGGTGAAGGGCCGAAGCCCGCGGAAAGAAGTAAAGTGGATGAGAAGTCCGTGGACGCGAAGTCCGGAAAGCAGTAAAGTGGACGCGAAGTCCGGAAGGCGGTAAAATGGACGCGAAGTCCGGAAAGCAGTAAAGCGGACGCTAAGTCCGGAAAGCAGTAAAGTGGACGCGAAGTCCGGAAAGCGGTAAAGCGGACGCGAAGTCCGAAAAGCGGTAAAGCGGACGCGAAGTCCGAAAAGCAGTAAAACGGACGCGAAGTCCGGAAAGCAGTAAAGCGAACGCGAAGTCCGTGGACGCGAAGTCCGGAAAGCGGTAAAGCGGAAGCGAAGTCCGGAAAGCAGTAAAGCGGACACGAAGTCCGTGGACTCGAAGTCCGGAAAGCGGTAAAGCGAACGCGAAGTCCAGAAAGCGGTAAAGCGGACGCGAAGTCCGGAAAGTGGTAAAGCGGACGCGAAGTCCGGAAAACGGTAAAGCGGACGCAAAGTCCGGAAAGCAGTAAAGGGAACGCGAAGTCCGTGGACGCGAAGTCCGGAGAGCGGTAAAGCGGACACGAAGTCCGGAAAGCGGTAAAGCGGACACGAAGTCCGGAAAGCGGTAAAGCGAACGCGAAGTCCAGAAAGCGGTAAAGCGGACGCGAAGTCCGGAAAGCGGTAAAGCGGACGCGAAGTCCGGAAAACGGTAAAGCGGACGCAAAGTCCGGAAAGCAGTAAAGGGAACGCGAAGTCCGTGGACGCGAAGTTCGGAGAGCGGTAAAGCGGACACGAAGTCCGGAAAGCGGTAAAGCGGACACGAAGTCCGGAAAGCGGTAAAGCGAACGCGAAGTCCGGAAAGCGGTAAAGCGGACGCGAAGTTCGGAAAGCGGTAAAGGGGACGCGAAGTCCGTGGACGCGAAGTCCGTGGACGCGAAGTCCGGAAAGCAGTAAAGCGGACGCGAAGTCCGTGGACGCAAAGTCCGGAAAGCAGTAAAACGGACGCGAAGTCCGGAAAGCGGTAAAGCGGACGCGAAGTCCCGAAAGCAGTAAAATGGACGCGAAGTCCGGAAAGCGGTAAAGCGGACGCGAAGTCCGGAAAGCGGTAAAGCGGACGCGAAGTCCGGAAAGCAGTAAAGTGCGTAGAGTATAAGGGAAGGTAAGGGTGGGGATGGATGTGTGGTGGCATGTCGGGGACGCCGGCAGAGGCAAATTGTCCCGTTCCAAGTCGAGCTTGTTATTTGTTGTTTCCTCGAGCTAGGGTCAAGAGGATTCTCTATTATGCCCTCCATTCGGTGCGAAGCCCCGATCTGTCGCGCGAGCCAATCGTGTGTTCGTCAAGAAGGAGATGCCCCTTGGGATTCCCAATCACACCTGTGCACGGAGACAGGGAAACCTACAAAGGATGTCAGTTGCGCTTAATCGGCGAGACGGGAGTACATGTAAGAAGAATCTATGTAAAGATGTGTCGGGGATTTGGTATCGGTGACCGTTGCAGGGTGGTCGTGTCCCTATCGGAGAATGGCTTTTTCTGGAACGGGTAGCCCGTAGAATATGTGCGTAAAGGTAAAAGGGGGGATCTTATGGGATCCTCCAAGTCAAGGATACGTTGATTCGACCCCCATTTCGAAGCGGGTCTCAAGCCTGGAGAGTCGAAAAGAGTTTGCTTGCGTCGGAGAGTGCCGAACCACTACTCGGTGTAGCTTCACAGGGGAAGTGTCGCTTTTCTTTCGTGGTCGAGCCGACATTGTCCCCTAACTTTTGCCTAGGCCGCGGGATGCGTGGCAGCCTAGCGGGGTATTTTATTTGATTTTTCTCACACGAATGCTCACCTTTTGCTACGATTCCCCATGTTTGGGTAGGATCGCACCCCTCGGGTTCTCTAACTTTTGCCTAGGCCGCCTCGGAGAGGTTTTCGACCTAGCGAGGAAGTGACTTGTGCTCTCCTTTTGCTGCGACTCCCCTTTGTGGGATTTTAAGTCGTGCCACTCGTTCCCTAGCTTTTGCCTAGGCCGCCTCGAAGAGGTTTTCGACCTAGCAGGAAAATTTATTTTTTCTCTCAAGAAAGCTTAGTATTGGACAAATGGTGGGAATTGACGCTCGTCCACAGAAACAGAAATGTCATACAATAAGAACGGGCATGGAGCCCGGCGGACAAAGAACATACAAGTGCTCACGGATAATACTTCTTGAAGGCGTCAGCGTTGACGGGAATGGCATTTTCAGTGCCGTCCATGTCGCTCAAAATGACCGCTCCTCCGGAGAAAACTTCTTTGATGACGAAGGGGCCGTCGTATTTGTACGAGAACTTCCCTCGAGAGTCCGGTGTGACGTGTAGGACTTTCCTCTAAACGAGGTCGTCGGGGCTGAAATCGCGGTGGCGGACTCTTGCGTTGAAGGCTCGAGCCATTCTTTGTTGGTAGCACTGTCCGTGGCATAGCGCTTTCAACCACTTCTCATCGATGAAATTCAACTGTTCGTACCGCTGCTTCGCCCATTCTGCTTCTTCAAGTTCGGTCTCGGCAAGAATTCTCATGGAAGGGATCTCCACTTCGATTGGGAGGACGGCCTCCATGCCATAGACTAGGGAGTACGGGGTTGCCCCGGTTGAGGTCCATATGGATGTCCGGTACGCCAAGAGAGCATAGGGGAGCATCTCGTGCCAATCCTTGTAGTTCACCGTCATTTTTTCGATGATCTTTTTGATGTTCTTATTCGCCGCTTCCACCGCATCGTTCATTTGGGGACGGTACGGAGTGGAGTTGCGGTGTCGGATTTTGAATTGTGCACAGAGCTCATCGATGACCTTGTTGTTCAGGTTCTTGGCGTTGTCCGTGATGATTGTCGCAGGGACCCCGTACCGGGCGATGACGTCGCGTCTGAGAAAACGGGCCACGGCTTTTGCGGTGACTGACGCAAGAGTGACGGCTTCGATCCATTTGGTGAAGTAGTCGATCGCCACCAAAATGAACATATGCCCGTTAGACGCTTTGGGGTTGATCGGGCCAATCACATCCATCCCCCACATCGAAAAAGGCCATGGTGCCGTCACGGGGCGCAGTTCGTTGGGCGGCGCTTTGATCTGATCGGCGTAAACCTGACATCGGTGGCAATGCCTGGCATGCTATGCGCACCCAAATTTCACCTCGTCGGGGCACGCAAGCGCGCGCCTAAGCAAACGCGGCTTGGGAGTGTCCACCTTCCAGGGGACGCGCGACGGACGCACGTAAGAAGGAGTCGCCACTTGCCATTTTACGACCCGAAGGTCGAGGGCCGGCAAGTTACCCGGGTTTAGGGGTACGGGGTACACCTAAATGCTAAGGCAATGGTCGTACGGAACCGGAAATTCCGAATTCGGGGGTTCTATTACGTGCGAGCCTATATCCTGCACGCCCTTTCGGTATTCTAGCTTGCTAGGCTTGCCATTTTGTTTATTTACCGCGTGATTTAGAGTTGCGCTCGACTCGCCCGTTTTGACACCGTAAATTCTATGAATTGATCAAGTTGGGCCAAGAGTCCGAAAGATGAGTAGACTTGTGCATCGAGGAGTCGGTTCACTATCTTAGCGTTACAGTTCATCGAACCGTGATGGTCGATTCCCTGCGTGAACCGAAACCACGAGTATCCAAGCTTACTCACCCTTTGGTGGCGATAGACCAACTTAACCGATCCAGTACTCGGACCTCTCGCTCACCGATCGGGGATCCTTACAAGGAAATGAATGAACATACAAATAAAATCCTCACAATGTTCTCTCGAACAATTACAAAGTATAACCGAATAAGTAAATGGATCCCGATCGGTTTGCATTGGGCCACTATTCCGCTCCGGCTCACCGTGTATTTTGAATAACCGATAAGTGAATTAAGGCAACGTGGGCTCAAGGAGCCGGGGGTCGGGTCCGATCGATCCAACGGTTTGCAGGAGAATCGGTTGATTCCCACCGTAACCGTTGGGTCGATCAAGCTCCCGGGTGATATCTAGATCCGTTTCACATGCCCAATCCAAATTGCCTTTCACATAGGGCGTGTTCGGAGTGTAACGGTGAATCGAGGCTAGATCCCATTCCGCGATCGGGTTGCACGTGCTCGGTGAATTAGGAGGTGTTGGACCTCGTGTTCGGTGGTTTAGGGCATTGGACCCTGTGTAACACGTAACCTATGGGCTCGAGCCTGAATCGCGACAAATCAGCAAAAGCAAGAATAAAACAGAAGAAAACTGATGAAACTGACATGATACAGACAATAACTGACAACTATCAGTGAATGCAGACAAGTGGTGTATTAAGTCGAGTGTACGTGATTTTATCAGTTATTAACCGAGGTTGATTAGCAAACAATATATCTAACCTAGGCAAACATAGGGGATGGGCTAGGATATGGTTCTAAGCCAATTATATGTGTGAACTTGTTTTAAGACTCTTATTCAGTTAAGTGTCACTGCGATTTCACCGAATTAGCCAAACTCGTGTTTTGACTCTAGATTGGAATCTATCATTCCGCCTATCCATTACCTAGTGTTTGATTAGGTTGGATGTATGATCATTCCGGTTCTTTGTGTTTTGTAACTGAAATAAAACGTTCCCCACTGAATCTAGAATAGGAAGATAGAAACACCGAAAGTGGACGGAATGGGCCGTGCGAATGAGACTCGCACCCGGACGGGTTGCCCCTTTCCATCCATAGATCGAGGTGTTTCTGACTTCCTAGCGCCTAGGGTATCGGTGAATTACGGAATGACGATTATGCCCTTGGATGTTAAAATTCAATGTTCGTGTATAAATTGGAGATCGCGTTACACGAAGGAGTCTAAGAAAGACTCTCGTGCCGCGACTCGGGCCGCCTCAAATTGGGCCCGGACTTGAGTCGTGGCACGTGAGTACTCCCTAGACATCAATTCTATTCGTGTTACACAACTCGGTATTTTGAAATTGTGAATTTTTAATAGAGAAGGGCATTCTCGCCATTCCGTGAATTGTCGATGCGTTTACAAATTGAGGATCGATTAACCCAATTAGTTAGTCCAAGTGATTTAATTAGCCATATGATACGTCCCCTTTGGTCTGTTTGTGAGATTATTCGGGTGTAGTGACCTCATATTATAAGTATTATGGGTTCGATGGGTAATGGCCCGAAGTCAATTTATCTATCGTGAAATTAATATATGGCTAGCGATAGAACACGAACATAAGTAAACTCAATTTCAGGGAATGAGCACGAAACGACGAGGAAGACCACCCTAGATCCGGGAGGGGTCAAGGGACACTCGGCCATCTTCCGAGGGACTAAGCCGAGAGGTCCCCTCGACCCGCCTTGGGTCACGGGTGGTCTATCGCGTCGGTTCGAGTCGTTCCTTGCATGTCTAGCACGTCAAACACGTTAGTGGTACATGTTCTAATCATCTTAACACTATCACGATCATGGTCACATAAAATCATACAAACACGCACGAACGAGGTGTCTAAACGGAAATAACAAAGGCGACATCGACTCATACGATGGGAAAGCGTGAAATGCGGGAACCAAACTATCTCAGAGCCAAAGAGGCCGCCTCGGACCCGTGTGGTCCAAGGGAGCTCTCGGCCGCCCCTTTCAAGGGTAACCGTGAGTTCCCGTGACTCACATGGGTCAAGGTCGGCTCTTCGACCCCGATCCGAGTCTTTTCCCGCCATGCCAATACATCTCATACGACGAATAACGATAATAACACGGGAACTAACAAGTTTCGGGGGAGAAGAGGCCGATTAGGCCTCGGAAGGACCAAGAGAACCTACGGGTCCCCCCCTTTGGACATAGACCGTAAGTTCCCATGGTCCAATCGTGGCTTGAAAGTCTCTCCTTCCTCGATTCTAGTCCTTTCCCCTCACGGCATAGACGTTATGTGGCATATAAACGAGACGTGATGGACGTGCGTGCATGAAAGTGCATGGGAAGCATGGATCCAAAAGAAAAATATGAACTTTCATGCACTCCGAATCTTTAAACTATATCATCGTTTCTTATAGACAAAGATCAAGGACCTTAGCCCTCCTAAGTCGTAGAGAGACGTTACCTAGCCTCGATGTACGAGGAAAAGAGTCGGGGAAGCGGCCTTGAGAGTCGCAAGAATCGGTTTAGAGCTACGGGTGGAGTGACCCGAGAGAAGGTGCAGCCACGGCAGTTTCGGGAGGGTGGGTCAACACGCTTGCTCCGGCCACGGCACAGTGCGAAGTCGGGCTCGTTGGACTCCTAAGAAGCGGATCTAGATGACCGTGGGCAGACCCGAGCGTGCCAAGGCCTGAGTAAACCCGAAAACGTGAGAGAAAGTTCGGTAAAAGTGAGAATGACCCGGTAAGAGAGAAATGGGTGAATGATGGTTGTGCGCGGTTGGTCGGGCCTCGGACCGTGACCACCTCTTCACGGGGGAGGGTGAGGGTTGTGAGGAACCCTTTGAACACGATGGCACGACTCGCCGAAGTCGTGGGAGGAAACGGCACGCGTGAAGGGCTCCGGTGCGCGCGGTTAGAGGTCTCGAGACCCGGTTGTGCTTACGGCTGGATCGGGGTGTTGGGGACCTCAAATCGAAAATCTAATCCCGGAAATGGACTTAGGGGGTGGGAAATATGTAGGCTAGGGAGTTTGGTGATTTTTGGCTTAAGTCGGGTCGGGTGGTTACCGGAATACCGGGTGGTTTTCCGGCGGTTTTGGCCGGTTTTGGCCTTGGCAAGGGCTGGACGGATTGGAGGGGATGGCTGGAGTTTGAGAGGATTGGCTTGAGAGAGTGTGAGAATGGAGAAGTGATTAAGTCTAATGATCAATGGGAACTTATAGGATGTGCTAATGGCTTGATTTGGGGAAGTTAAGTGCGATTAGGGAAGCTAAACTAGGGCTGCCGAAATTTTGATGAGGGTTAGGGAGGGGAAAGTGTCATGTAGAGTGTGGGGAAAGGAAAGGAAAGAGTGATGGGTGTGATAGGATGTGATAGGAAGTGAAAGATGTGAGGGAAAATTCAAATTTGTGGATGGGGGGGGGGTTGGAGCCGCCGGATGAGCCGCCGGCCAAGGGAAATAGTCGCGGCTTGGGGCCGTCACGTCGGAGCCGAGGGTTGAGCCGTGGCTTGGGGTTGAGCCGCGACTTGATGGCTTGGCTTGGCTGAGCTGTGGGTCCCGTTCGGTTGAGAGGAAAGCCGGAAAATGCTTGAAACTTGATTGAGCTTGCATTCGATCTCCGATGTCCAATTAATTTGTAGATTTGGAATGCTTGAACGACGAGGATTTGAATGAGCCTAATATCGCCATGCGTCGTGTGAACGAACGTTTGGGCGACTTGGCGCCTCGAGAGTCTGTTTTGCCCTGTTTGGACATCCGGAGCGGAGTTTAGTGTCCCTCGGTCCGCAATTGCTCTTTGTGCATCATAACATTCGTTTTGGCGGTCCTTTTGCCCCGTGGGGGATCGTTGGCTCGTCGCCCTCGGACGAAGACCGTAGGCCTGGGAAGACCTAGGGACTTGTGACCGGGATTTTCTCAGTGTTCCCTGAATGTCTTAAGGTGCTCGGGGATCGTTGTGATCTCTGTTCTTCGTGGACGTGCCCCGAAGGCTAGCCCAGATACGTTCACGACCACTGAAACGTCCCTCGGGAAACCGAGTCGAGTTCCCGAGGGTCATCTGAAGCCTGTTCCCCGACCTTGATGGTCCCTGGGTGTCTGTAGGCTCGTTTCGGGGGGCCGTCTGCTTATCAGTGGAGTGGGCCCCGGGAGCTCTGTCAGAAAAGGCGTCCGTGGAAGATCGGGGTGTCCCGGCTCATGTGGCTTGCCCCGAAAATGCGTCCGGACGTGTCATTGGTCACTTTGGCACTGAGAGGGATTTTTGGAGTCCCATATTGGGCCCCTTTCGGTGCTTCGATGACTCGGTGATGAAAAGTGCCACAGCGCCAGCTCCGTCGTTTCCGGGATTCCTTATTCGTTCATTCTTCTGACCGCTCTCTTCCCCCATTCTCAGTGGACCGTGCTCTTCTCCTATTGCTCATGACCCCATGCCCGCCTATTTGCCTCTAATTGCCGGGCGATGAATAGTGTCCTGAGCTTCGGTCGGGAATCCTCGTGTGTGAAGCCGGTGAGCCAAAATGGGGTGCTGACACATGCTTCACACAATCAGTCTCCATGGTGGACGAATAATAGCCTAGGCGCATAATCTTCTTAGCGAGCATGAGACCGGTCATATGGGGTCCACAGTTTCCCCCATGCACTTCCTCCATGAGACGTCGTGATTCGTGTTCGTCGATGCATCGGAGGAGTGTGGACTCGAAGGAGCGGCGGTAGAGTATCTCGCCGCTCAAAAAGTAATGTATCGCGAGGCGTCGGAGAGTCTTCCGATCACGGCGGTCGGCGAATGGGGGGTATTGGCCGGTTCGTAGAAGGTTCTTGATGTCTTCGTACCATGGCTTTGCCTCGGACGCTTCGATTGAATTGCAGTGTGCCAGTTCTTCGGCTATCTCAATCTCGAGGGGCTCGATAAGGTTTTCCTTCGTGATGCTCACCATGGAGGCGAGCGTTGCAAGCGCGTCCGCGAATTGATTTGTCATGCGCGGGGTATAGGTGAACGAGATGTCCTCGAAGTTCTCGGTTAGCTTCTCGAGGTACTCATGGTATGGCACTAGCTTTGCGTCCTTTGTCTTCCATTGCCCCAATGTCTGGAAGATAGTGAGCATAGAGTCGTCGAACACTTCGAGCTCTTTTACCTCGAAATCAATCGCCGGTTGTAGCCCGAGAATACATGCCTCGTACTCGGCCACATTATTGGTGCACGGGAAGTCGATCTTTGCCGCTACCGGGTAATAGTGTCCGTCCGGGGATATCAGTACTGCGCCGATACCTGATCCCGTGGAATTGACGGCACCGTCGAAATACATCTTCCACCCCAGTTTCTCTCCCTCATCGTCTACTTGGAGAATCCCCTCGTCCGGGAAGTCGGGATTAATCGGGGTGCGGTCTTCAATTGGGAATTCTGCCAAATGATCCGCGATCGCCTGCCCCTTGACCGAAGTGCAGGACACGTACTCGATATCATACTCTGTCAACTGACAACGCCATTTGGCGAGGTTCCGCATGGAGGAGGGGCTGTCGAGTAAATACTTCAGGGGATCTGCCTTTGATAGCAAGCGGATCGTGTGATAAAGCGTGTATTGTCGGAGTCTCTGCATGACCCACACCAATGCACAACACATCTTCTCGATTTCAGGATAATTGGACTCTCCGTCGGAGAACTTTTTGCTCAGATAGTAGATCGCGCGCTCCGTGTGTGTGGACTCCTCCTCCTGCCCCAGCATGCATCCTAATGACTGGGGGCGTACAGTTAGGTAAAGTACGAGGGGACGGCCCGGTGTAGGCGGGACCAATATCGGCGGTTGGACCAGATATGCCTGGATGGTGTTGAAGGCCTTCTGACATTCTTTGTCCCATTCGATCGCCGTGTTCTTGCGGAGCAAGCGAAAGAATGGTTGACATTTGTCTGTCAGGTTTGCAATGAATCGTGCGATGTAATTCAATCGCCCTAGGAAGCCTCGTACTTCGCGGACCGACGACGGTGGAGGGAGTTCTTTGATCGCCTTGACTTTATCGGGATCTACCTCGATGCCGCGCTCGCTGACCACGAATCCTAGTAGTTTTCCCGATCGAGCGCCGAACGTGCATTTTTCCGGAGTAAGCCGAAGTTTGTACTCTTTTAAGCGGTCGAAGAGACGCTTCAAATTAACGAGGTGATCTTCTCCTTCTTTGGACTTGGCAATCATGTCGTCGACATAGACCTCGACTTCCTTGTACATCATGTCGTGAAACAACGTAATCATAGCTCTCTGATAAGTTGCCCCGGCGTTCTTGAGGCCGAAAGGCATGACGCGGTAACAAAAGGTCCCCCACATGGTAGTGAACGTCGTCTTGATCTTGTCTTCCTCGGCCATCCGAATTTGGTTGTATCCGGAGAAGCCGTCCATGAAAGAAAACTCGGCGTGGCGCGCCGTGTTATCGACTAATATGTCGATGTGGGGCAAGGGAAAATTGTCCTTGGGGCTGGCCTTATTGAGGTCCCGATAGTCGACGCAGACTCGAACCCTTCCATCTTTCTTTTCCACCGGCACAATGTTTGCCACCCACTCGGAATAGTTACAGACCTCGAGAAAGCCCGCGTTGATCTGCTTGACAACCTCCTCCTTGATGCGGAGAAGGAGGCTTGCCCGTTGCCATCGCAATTGTTACCGCTTGGGCGGGAACTTCTCAGTGTCTAGCGGGAGGAAGTGCTTTACTATCGACGGGTCTAGCCCCGGCATGTCGGCGTAGGACCAGGCGAAGACTTCTTGATACCTGGTCAGGAAATCGATCATTCGGACCCGTTGTGTTGGGTCGAGGCTCGTACCGATCTTTAGGATGCGGGGCTCCTCTTTAGTGCCCACGTTGATCTCTTCCGTTGGCTCGAGCGAGGTGAGCTGGCGATCCTCGAGTCGGCGCAAACTCTCTTCTATCTCGGGCACTAGACTGTCTTCGTCGAGCCCTTCCCCGAAGTATATGGGTCTGAGCTCTCCGAGACATTCTTCGGATGGGTTCGAATCAACGTGTCGAAGATTTGGATTCGAGTGGAGCCTAGAGAATTGAAAGAATCGTCTTAGAAAATTTAGAATGGTGTGAACAAAAGAGTAGGGAAGAGAGAATGGAATAGACAAGGATTCAAAAAATGCATATAGGGAATTCATTGATAGTATGGATCATGAAGCCATAACAGAGTTCCCTCTTCCGTCGTGTGGCCTACGGCTACGCCGACACGCGGGACACATCTTATACATAGATAAATCTTACACATCGGCGATCACAGTCGAATAGCGGAGGACTGAGGTCCAGTTGTTAAGCTCCTCGTTTTCCTGTGCCGAGCGGATGTGAACCCCTGAAGGAATCTCCTCGGTGACGGCATACACGGTTGGCAAAGCGTCGGTCATGTCATCGAAGTCCGAGGAAGGGCCGTCAGAGGTGCCCCCGATGATGAGTGGAGGCCCGGGGAAGAAATGGGATAGCAGGGGGACTGGAATGCCTCTGTTGAGCCCACCATAGTGTGTGGCGAGGCGATGGAGATGGTTGCCCCGGCGGGCCTCAATAATTGCGTGACAGGAGGGGCGAAAGCCGAGTCCCCTCCTATGCTTATACTCTTCAACTTCAATGGGGCGGCTGATTCCTTGCCCGCTCGCCCCAAGGCCGGTGCCGGGAATGTAATTGTGGCGCAAAAGGACCTTCCCTATCATGTGGTCGGCGCGGGACGGTCCGACCTCTCCGTAATCCCGAATGACGGAGATGGTCTCGAAGGAGTGGAAGGGCAGGTTTTCGTCATCTCCGACGCTGATGTAGGGAACTGCCGTCTCCTTGTAGATGGCGTAATCTTCCTCCCCTTTGACCGTGATGATCCTCTCTTCAACGATGAATTTCACCTTCTGATGTAGTGAGGACGGAATGGCGCCGGCCGAGTGGATCCAAGGCCTTCCGAGTAGTAAGCTGAAGGCGTTTGGGATATCCAACACTTGGAATGTGACGCTGAAAGAGCATGGGCCGATATCTATGAGGAGGTCGATTTCTCCGTTCACCTCTCTCCTCGAGCCATCAAAAGCTCGGACCGCTGTTTTGCTGGGACGGACGCGATTGAGATCCACGTTCATCTGCTTCAAAGTGGTCACCGGGCACACGTTAAGCGCAGAGCCATTGCCGATCATGACTCGACCAACGATATGGTTGTTGCACTTGCAGACGATGTGCAGTGCCCGGGAATGCGCGCATCCTTCAGAGGGGAGCTCATCGTCTGAAAACGAGATGGTATTGGAGAAGATAGAATTGATGGTTTCCTCTATCCAGTCTAGGGGCGTCCCTTTGGGGACTTGTGCGGCCGTCAGGACCCACATGAGGGCCTCCCTGTGGGGTTCCGAATTGAGTAGGAGGACGAGCAATGAGATGTGGGCCGGAGATTTGGCCATCTGCTCCACCACCTTGTATTCGCTCGCTTTGATGATTTTCATGAAGGCTTCAGCCTCCTCTTCTGTCACTTTCTTGGATGGAGTAGGCAAGGTCCTAGGCCTCGTCTCCACTTCGGTAGCGGGTGCCTTCCCTTTATCGGTGGTCGGCGGGTTCTCGTATAGCCGTCTTGAGCGGGTTATGCCCATGACACCGAATTGTTGTTCGAGGTTCCCGACACCTCCCTCATAGGTCCAGGGGACCCTGTCGTCCGAGTATGGATCCCGGGCAGGAATATCTATGACGAGCGGGGCAGGAGGTGCGTCAATCCCGGCGAACCTGACCGCGGCTTTTGCTGGTACGTACTCAATCACAAAGGGGGAGGGCCAACCTTGCTCGCCTTCGCCCTCGCTTGATGTGCACACGGTGATCATGTTGATGGAGGGCCCCTGAGCCGGTCCATGGTCGGGGAGGGGATTAGCCTGCATGTTCGGAGACCTTACAGCGTTGAACACGAGCTCCTTCGCATCCATCATCTCTTGGATCTTCTCCCTTAACTTCCAACAATTGTCTAGGGTGTGTCCTGGTGCCCCTCGGTGGTACTCGCATTGCTTGCTCTGATCTTGGATGGTTGGATCGAAGTTCGGGCTGGGCGCTATTGTCCAGACCTTGTCACGAATTTGCCGGTAGATGTGGGAAAGTGGGACCGGCAGGGTCAGGTATTGTCTGCGGGATCGTGGTTGCGCTGCACCGCCCTGTTGACCTTGTGGGGGCGGGGCTCGTTGTGTCGGCTGAGAAGTACTAGGAGCCAAAGGTTGATATTGAGGGGCTTGGGATGGAGCAGGGGCGTAATGGTGGACGACGGGCGACGACACCGTAGGTAGGGGTGGAGGCGGTAGTGCGGAATAGTAGATTGGTTGGGTAGGGGGTTGAGGCCGATATTGAGGTGCATGCGGGGCGTAGGAGGGAGCTACGGGAGGCGCCGCCGTGAAGTTCATAGAATATTGCTGGGGGGCCTGTTGTGCCGCGTTGACGGTGTTCACCGAAACTTCCTTCCCCCTTCTCCCGCTGGAAGATGATGATGTCGCGGGGACCTTCTTCGATGACTCCTCTCCTTTACTGACGGGGTCTTCCATCTTGCCGAGCTTAATTCCCAAATCGAGCTTTTTCCCGGCATCAATGAGGTCGGAGAACGAAGAAGTGTGCGCCAACAGGTGTGAATAATACACCCCCCTCAGGGTAGAATGGAACAACTGGATTTGCTGAACTTCAGTAATTGGAGGGATGTGTTTCGCCGCTTGGGCACGCCATTTGGTGGCGTATTCTTCGAACCTTTAGCCGTGTGCCATTTCTTTCGTGCTCAACTTCAGAAGGGTGGGAGGCGTCTCTGCGTAGTATCGGTATTGGTCGGTGAACTTCCGAGAGAGATCCTCCCACGTTGGGATGTCCTCGGCCTTCAGCGACATGAACCAATCGAGGGCCGATCCCGACAGGCTATCTTGGAAAGAGTGGATGACAAACTCCTCGTATTCCCAATATTGCAGCATCTTCCCCCGGTAGTAGCGGAGGTGGTGACGTGGATCCGTCGTGCCCTCATAGGTCTTGAACTCCGGGACTTTGAACTTCGGGGGCAGTCGCATACCCGGGAATAGGCTGCAGTCGCCATAGCTTGCGTCGGGACGAGCATCACTCGCCTGCAGGGCCCGTATCGTTTCTTCCATTCGTTTCAACCTACGCTCCTGTTCGGTGTCGGCCTCGGGGAAGAAATGCGTCAGTGAGGCGAACTGAGCCGCATGAGTCGGCGTGCCCGGTTCGTGGAAGGTGGTGTTTATGGGGGGCGGTGCCTGGTAGGAGAGGCCGGCATGAGGCTATAGAGACGGATAAGAGGGGAGCTCCGCGGCTTGAGGATGAGTTGGAACAGGTGCGCTGGACGCCGGGAAAACCATCGGCGGAGGTATTGTGCAGGCCATAGCCGGGGCCGGTATGGAAACGGGCGGAGGCACGGACAAGACGTGCTCCGAGGATAGGAAGGTCGCCGGTGGAAAAGGGACGATCGTGGGGACCGGCGGCGGCGGAAATTGGCTGGTGAAGGGGTGAGCTACGGACGTGTGTAGTGTTGGTGGCACAGGCACCTCCACGTTTTCCGGGGCCTGAGTCTGTGGGACCCAAGGAGTCGGGTCGGCTGTCGGTCCTTGTCCCGACGGAGGCGTGGAGCTCGAGGATGCGCGGTTTGGTCCCCTAAGTAGGGCAAGCAGCTCCGCCATGTTGGTGGCCATTTGGTTGACTGTGCCTTCGAGTGCGGCGATGCGGGCTTGGTCCTCAGAGGCGGAGGACGTCTGTGAGGTATGTGCATGGAGCGCTCCCGAAGACGTCAGGGGTGGGAGATGTGCCGGAGGGGCGCCCGAGTATGCCGGGAGTATGCCCGCAGGAGTCGGAGGCGGCGGAGCATGTGTTGGAGGTGGTTGAGAAAGAGTCGGAGCCGGTGGGTTGACTTCCTCGGAGATGTCAACTCGGTCTTCTTCCACCATTCTAAGACGTTGACGAGTCGGGTAGCGGTGTGACGCTAATTGTGATCACCTAGATTCCAAGAATGTGTAAGGACAAGCATCGATATCTCAAACGATAAGTACGGAATAAGTAAAATGACAAGATGTATGAGATGCATGAGTTTTCGAGATACTAATGTCATTGCATTGATTAGCTTCAAGCTCCATAGTTTTACAAAATAGAACACACGGAAGGAAAAGAAAGGAACATAAATGTAAAGCCGACATTCCTTTGCGCTCGGTGGCCGTTTGAAAGCGGCGTAGGTCCGAGCAAGGGCAAAAATGGGCGCGTCCGCTAATCCTAAGGGTGGGCGAGGTTGCGCGCCCTCTTGTGCACTCGGTCCAATTCCGCACTCAAACGGGCCATCTCCCGATCTAGATGTGCAACTCGGGCGCGTGCTCGAGTCAACTTCGTCTGGAGCTCCCTGTAATCTGCGACCTCTGCGCGGGAATCAACAAGCTCGCAGCGGAGCCTATCTCGTTCCTCCATGACGGCCCGTAGTTCCGCGTGCATGGCCGCTTGGATGGAGCTTTCGGCTTCGAGGGCGAAGGTGGATGTCGCGCGGGGAGTCGGGGCAGCCTGGGACCGTTACGGCGATGCCAATCCCCGTGCATAGAACCGAGCCACGTACGCTGACGTGGCGGAGAATGCTCGCTCGTCGTCGGTGGGGTGTTCGGGGAAGTACAGACGCTGTATGATGCTAGCGTCCCGTTGGCGGCGAATCTCTCGAATCTGTAGGAATCTTGCGGGGGCCGTGGATGTAGAGTCGGCCCACTGGATGCGGAAAGGTAGACGGTCCGCCTCGGCGGTGTGTGCACCCGAATTTAATCTCGTCGGGGCACGCATGCGACGTGGGAGTGTCCACCTTCCCGGGGACGCGCGACGGACGCACGTGAGAAGGAGTCGCCACTTGCCATTTTACGATCCGAAGGTCGAGGGCCGGCAAGTTACCCGGGTCTAGGGGTACGAGGTACACCTAAATGCTAAGGCAATGGTCATGCGGAACCGAAAATTCCAGATTCGGGGGTTCTATTATGTGCGGGCCTATATCCCGCACGCCCTTTCGGTACTCTAGCTTGCTAGGCTTGCCGATTTGTTTATTTACCGCGCGATTTAAGGTCGCCCTTGGCTCGCCCGTTTTGACACCGTAAAGTCGATGAATTAATCAAGTTGGGCTAAGAATCCGAAAGATGAGTAGGCTTGTGCATCGAGGAGTCGGTTCACTATCCTAGCATTACAGTTCATCGAACCGTGATGGTCGAATCCCTGCGTGAACCGAAGCCACGAGTATCCGAGTTTACTCACCCTTTGGTGGCGATAGACTAACTTAACCGATCCGACACTCGGACCTCTCACTCGCCAATCGGGGATCCTTACAAGTGCACGAATGAACATACAAATAGAATTCTCGCAATGTTCTCTCAACTAATTACAAGGTATAATTGAATAAGTAAATGGATCCCGATCGGTTTGCATTGGTCCAATATTCCGCTCCGGCTCACCGAGTATTTCGAATAACCGATAAACAAATTAAGGCAACGCGGGCTCGAGGAGCCGGAGGTCGGGTCCGATCGATCCAACGGTTTCGGGAGAACCGGTCGGTTCTCACTGTATCCAATGGACCGATCGAGCTCCCGGGTGATATCTAAACCCGTTTCACGCGCTCGATCCAAATCCGCCTTCCATATAGGCCGCATTCGGAGTGTGACGGTGAATCGAGGCTAGATCCCATTCCGCACTCGGGTTGCACGCGCTCAGTGAGTTAAAAGGCGTTGGACCCCGTGCGACACGTAACCTATGGGCTCGGGCCCGAACCGCAATAAATCATCATAGGCAAAGACAAAACAGAAGAAAACTGATAAAATTGACATAATACAGACAATAACTTACAATTGTCGGTGAATACAGACAAGTGGTGTATTAAGTCGAATGTACGTGATTTAATCAGTTATTAACCGGGGTTGATTAGCAAACAATGTATCTAACCTAGGCAAACATAGGGGGAACTGAGACATGATTCTAAGCCAATCATATGTGTGAATTTGTTTTAGGACTCTTATTCAGTTGGGGTGGCACTGCGGTTTCACCGAATTAGCCAAACTCGTGTTTTGACTCTAGATTGGAATATATCATTCCGCCTATCCATTATCTAGTGTTTGATTAGGCCGGATGTATGATTAGTCCGATTCTTTATGTTTTGTAACTGAAATAAAACGATCCCCACCGAATCTACAATAAGAAGATAGAAACACCGAAAGTGGATGGAATGGGCCGTGCGAATGAGACTCGCACCTGGACGGGTTGCCCTTTTCTGTCCATAGATCGAGGTGTTTCCGACTCCCTAGTGCCTAGGGTATCGGTGAATCACGGAATGACGGTTATGCCCTCGGATAATGAAATTGTGATGTTCGTATGCAAATTGGAGATCGTGTGACACGAAGGGGTCTAAGGAAGACTCGTGCGTCTCGACTCGAGCAGCCTCAAATCGGGCCCGGACTCGAGTCGTGGCACGCGAGTATTTGCTAGACGTTGGTTCTATTCGTGTCGCACGTCTCGGTGTTTTGAAATTGTGGGTTTTTAAAGGAAAAGGGCATTTCCGCCATTCCGTGAACCATCGATGCGTTTACGAATTAACATTTGATTTGTCCAATTATTTAATCCAAATTATTTAATTAACCGAATGAGATGTCCCGTTTGCCCCATTTGTAAAATTATTCGGTGGTTATCAATTTATATCACAATTATGGACTTGATGGGTGATTTTCCGAAACTAACATATCTAATAAATAATTAATACATGATTAATAATTGGAAGAAGGAAGGAGAAAAGAAAACAAAGTCGCAAGCAATCCCAAGGATCGGATTTAAAATAACCAAGAGAGACCAATCCTAACTCGTAGGGGGTCACGAAGAATTCGACCATCCCCTAAGGATGAGTGGCCAAATGCCTCTTGGCCCGATCCGAATTTGGACGGGTCTCTCCTATCATTTTCAATCGATCCTTGCATGCATCAAGTGATGTACACACACGAATTAAACACATTTCACTAAACGAACGTCACCACGGTCTTGACTACGCAAATGTAAACACGAAACGAGCGCAAGCATCATGTTTAATGAAATTTGTAGTGCAACATTGGTTCATTCAATGTCAAGCTCGGAAATGTATCCCGAGAAGCCCCCGACATCACGGGACGAGAAGTCCATGGCCTCGGAAGAACCAAGGGACCCCTCGGCACCCTTGCAAGGAAGGTGGCCGCGAGCTCCTCTTGGTGCAACCGACCCGTGAGGACCTCTTCCCCCTAGATCTCGAGTGCTTCTCGTCATGTCGACACATTACACGACATTCGGGACGATAAAGTATGGGGAACAACAAGCTTCGGGGCGAAAGAGCGCCCGGTGCGTCCGTGAGGGGCAAGGGAACTCTCTCGGCCATCCCTTTGGGAGGTATGGCCGCGAGTTCCGCGACCCCCACGGACCACGAGGAGCTCTCTAGCCTCGAAATAAGTCGTGCCCGACCATGAGACGCACGTTCACACATCATTCGGACGTAGCCAAAAGGATAAAACGTTATGACGTTGCATGGGGTTGCATGGAAGCTTAGATCCGGAAAAAAAACGACGTCTATCCTGCTCCTTAGTCACTTAAATCACGTTATCACTCCATGCAAACACATATAGAGAGTCCTAACTTCTCTAGGTTATGAAGAGGTGTTACCTAGCCTCGTTGCAAGAGGAAAAGAGTCGGGGAAGCGGCCTTGAGAGTCGCGAGAGTCGGCTTGGAGCTACTGGTGGAACGACCCGAAAGAGGCGCAGTCGCGGCAGTCTCGGGAAAACGGGTCGGCACGCTCGCTCCGGCCACGGCACGATGTGAGACCGGGTTTGTTGGACTCCTAAGAGGTAGATCTAGGTGACCATGGGCAGACCCGAACGTGCCAAGGCCTAGAGAAATCCGAAACAGTGAGAATAAGTTCGGAATGGACCCAAAGGAACCGGTAAGAGAATAATGGTGAAACGGTGGTTGTGCACGGTTGATCGGCCCTCGGACCGTGACCACCTCCTCACGGGGGAGGGAGAGGGTTGTGAGGAACCCTTTGAACGTGATGGCACGACTCGCCGAGGTCGTGGGGCGAAATGGCACGCGTAAAGGTCTGATGTTCGCCCGGGTGACCCTCGGGACCCGATTCTCCCTTCGGCCAGAATGCGATGATGGAGGCCTCAAATGAGGAATCTAAGCTCGGAAATGGACTTAGGGGGTAGGAAATATGTAGGCTAGGGAGTTTGATGATTTTTGGCTTAAGTCGGGTCGGGTGGTTATCGGAATACCGGGTGGTTTTCCGACGGTTTTGGCCTTGGCAAGGGCAGGACGAATTGGAGGGGAGGGCTGGAGTTTGAGAGGATTCTTGAGAGAGATTGGCTTGAGAGAGAGTGAGAATGAAGAAGTGATTAGAACTAATGATGCTAGAGGCTTTATAGGGATGGCTAACGGCTCGATTAAGGAAGCTTAATCACGGGTTAAAGGCTTAAGAGGGGGCTGCCGAAATTGGAGGGAAGATTAGGGAAGGATTTGTGTCTTGTAGAGTGTAGGGGAAGCAAGAGGGAAGTGATGGAGTGATGGATGGGTGATGGGAATTGATGGATGTGAGGGAAAATTTGAATTTGTGGTGGAGGAGGCTTGGAGCCGCCGGTGGGAGGGAGGAACCGCGGCTTGGGGCTGTCATGTCGGAGCCGAGGGTTTGAGCCGCGGCTTGGGGTTGAGCCGTGGCTTGATGGCTCGGCTTGGCTTGGCTGAGCTGTGGGCCCCGTTCGATTGAGAGAAAAGCCGGAAAATGCTTGAAACTTGATTGAGCTTGTATCCGATCTCCGATGTCCAATTAATTTGTAGATTTGGAATGCTTGAATGACGAGGATTTGAATGAGCCTAATATCGCCATGCGTCGTGTGAACGAACGCTCGGGTGACTCGACGCCTCGAGCGTCGGTTTTGCCCTGTTTGGACGTTCGGAGCGGAGTTTAGTGTCCCCCGGTCCCCAATTGCTCTTTGTGCGTCTCGACATTCATTTCGGTGACCCTTCTGCCCCGTGAAGGATTTTTGGCTCATCGTCCCCGACCGAAGACCATTAGCCCAGGAAGGCCTAGGGACTTGTGACCGGGATTTTCTCAGTATTCCCTGAATGTCTTGAGGTACTCGGGGAACGCTGCGATCTCTGTTTTCCGTGGGCGTACCCTGAAGGCTCGCCGGGAGACGTTCATGACCACTGAAACGTCCCTCGGGAAACCCGGTCGAGCTCCGGAAGGTCATCTGAAGCTTGTTTCCCGACCTTGGTGGTCCCTGGGTGTCTGTAGGCCCGTTTTGGGGGCCGTCTGCTTGTAAGTAGGGCGGGCCCCCGGGAGCTCTGTCAGAAAAGGCGTCCGTGAGGGATCGGGTTGTCCCGGCCCAAGCAGGATGTCCCGGAAATGCGTCCGGACGTGTCGCTGGTCACTCTGGCACTAAGAGGGATTTTTAGAGTCCCATATTGTGCACCTTTCGGTGCTTCAGTGATTCGGTGATGAATAGTGCCGCAATGCCAGCTCCGCTGTTTTCGGGGTCCTTCGCCTGTAAGTTCTTCCGATGGCTTTCCTTTGCTTTTCTCAGTGACCAAGCTCTTCTCTCATTGTTCATGACTCCGTGCCCGCCTATTTGCCTCTGATTGCCAGGTGATGAATAACATCCCGAGCTTTGATCGGGGATTCTCGTGTAGGAAGCCGATGGGCCAAAATGGGGTGCTGACAGCATGCCCCTCTTTGGTTGCATGCTCGGTTAGAGGATGTAGTCAAAGACCATAATAAGCATCCCCTTTTTGGGCCCGGCGACAGTTCTGATACCGTCCCCCCCCCCCCATTGCTGCTCGTACCTCGCTTGGACATGTCGGGACATTGCATCGGAAATTAAGATCGAGACGGACCCGAAAGAAATTGGGATAGACCCGAAAGAAAACAGGATAGATTTGAAAGAAACCAGGGTAGACCTGAACAAGAAATTAAAAGCCGGGATAGACCCGAACATAAATTAAAAGCCGGGATGGACCCTAGGGGCCAAGATAGATCTGAACTGGAATTTCAAAGCCGAAATGGACCCGAGGGGCCAGGATAGACCTGAATTGAAAATTAAAAGCCGGGATGGACCCAAGGGGCCAGGATAGACCTGAATTGGAATTTAAAAGCCGGGATGGACCCGAGGGGCCAGGATAGACCTGAACTGGAATTTAAAAGTCGGGATGGACCCGAGGGGCCAGGATAGACCTGAACTGGAATTTAAAAGCCGGGATGGACCCGAGGGGCCAGGAAAGACCTGAACTGGAATTTAAAAGCCGGGATGGACCCGAGGGGCCAAGATAGACCTGAACTGGAATTTAAAAGCCGGGGTGGACCCGAAGGGCCAGGATAGACCTGAACTGGAATTTAAAAGCCGGAATGGACCCGAAGGGCCAGGATAGACCTGAACTGGAAATTAAAAGCCGGAATGGACCCGAGGGGCCAGGATAGATCTGAACTGGAATTTAAAAGCCGGGATGGACCCGAGGGGCCAGGATAGACCTGAACTGGAAATTAAAAGCCGAGATGGACCCGAGGGGCCAGGATAGACCTGAACTGGAATTTAAAAGCCGGGATGGACCCGAGGGGCCAGGATAGACCTGAACTGGAAATTAAAAGCCGGGATGGACCCGAGGGGCCAGGATAGACCTGAACTGGAAATTAAAAGCCGGGATGGACCCGAGGGGCCAGGATAGACCTGAACTGGAATTTAAAAGCCGGGATGGACCCGAGGGAATTCGAAATTTGGAATTTGCGCAAAGCGTTGTGAGATACGGCTCGCTTGGCATTTGGATACGGATTGCTTCATGCGCGGTGACTATTAATGATCTCTTATCGCTCGTCCTTTTCTGAACGTCGTTGGTTTGGGCGGTGCGACGCATCCCTCGACGATTTCCAAGTCCTCGAGAACACGGCTTGCCACATGAGGCAGACGCGAATCCGTCAACGGGGAGCGTCCCCTGGGGTTCCTGATCGCACCTGTACAGGGGAAAGAGAAACCTACAAAGGATGTCAGCCGCGTGAAATCGTTTAGACTACGACGCGTAAAGGAATCTATGTACAGATTTGTTGGGGACATGACATTGGTGGCCATTTGGAGGGCGGCCGTGTCCCTATCGAAGAATAGCTTTTCTGAGACGGATAACCCGTAGAATTATGTACATAAAGGTAATGGGGGGATCTTATGGGATCCTCCGAATCAAGGATACGTCGATTCGGCCCCATTCCAGGGCGAGTCTCGAGCTTGGAGAGTCGAAGAGAGTTTGCTTGCGTTGGAGAATGCCGAACCACTACTCGGTGCAGCTTCACGGAGAGGTGTTGCTATTCTTTCGTGGTCGAGCCGAAATTGTCCCCTAACTTTTGCCTAGGCCGCAAAATGCGTGATGACCTAGCGGGGTGCTTTATTTGATCTTTCTCACATACGTGCTCACCTTTTGCTACGGTTCCCGCGTCCGGGTGACACCGCACCTCTCAGGTCCTCTAACTTTTGCCTAGGCCGCCCCGAAGGGGTTTTCGACCTAGCGAGGAAATAATTTATGCTCTTCTTTTGCCGCAACTCCCCTTTGCGGGATTTTAAGTCGTGCCACTCGTTCCCTAGCTTTTGCCTAGGCCGCCTCGAAGAGGTTTTCGACCTAGCGGGAAATTCTATTTCTTCTCTCAAGAAAGCTTAGTATTGGACAAAATGTGGGAATTGACGTTCGTCCGTGGAAACAGAAGTGTCTTACAATAAGAATGGGCGCGGAGCCCGGCGACTGATAAAAACGAAAACACATACGAGCACTCATGGATAATACTTCTTGATGGCGTCGGCGTTGACGGGAAGGGCATTTTCAGTGCCGTCCATGTCACTCAAAATGATCGCTCCTCCAGAGAAAACCTCTTTGACGACGAAGGGGCCGTCGTATTTGTACGAGAACTTCCCTCGAGAGTCCGGCGTGACGTGTAGGACTTTCCTCAAAACGAGGTCGCTGAGGCTGAAGTCGCGGTGGCAAACTCTTGCGTTGAAGGCACGAGCCATTCTTTGTTGGTAGCAATGCCCGTGACATAGCGCTTTTAACCTTTTCTTGTCGATGAAGTTCAACTGTTCGTACCGCTGCTTCGCCCATTCTGCCTCTTCAAGTTCGGTCTCGGCAAGAATCCTCATGGAAGGGATCTCCACTTCGATTGGGAGAACGGCCTCCAGGCCATAGACTAGTGAGTACGGGGTTGCCCCGGTTGAGGTCCGTATGGACGTCCGGTACGCCAAGAGTGCATAGGGGAGCATCTCGTGCCAATCCTTGTAGTTCACCATCATTTTTTCGATGATCTTTTTGATGTTCTTATTCGCCGCTTCCACCACACCGTTCATTTGGGGACGGTACGGGGTGGAGTTGCGGTGTCGGATTTTGAATTGTGCACAGAGCTCATCGATGACCTTGTTGTTCAGGTTCTTGGCGTTGTCCGTGATGATTGTCGCAGGGACCCCGTACCGAGCGATGATGTCGCGTCTGAGAAAACGGGCCACGGCTTTTGCGGTGACTGACGCAAGAGTGACGGCTTCGATCCACTTGGTGAAGTAGTCGATCGCCACCAAAATGAACATATGTCCGTTAGACGCCTTGGGGTTGATCGGGCCAATCACGTCCATCCCCCACATCGAAAAAGGCCATGGTGCCGTCATGGGGCGCAGTTCGTTGGGTGGCGCTTTGATCTGATCGGCGTAAACCTGACATCGGTGGCAATGCCTGACATGCTTCACGCAATTAGTCTCTGTGCGCACCCGAATTTCATCTCGTCGGGGCACGCATGCGCGCGCCTAAGCAAACGCGGCTTGGGAGTGTCCACCTTCCCGGGGACGCGCGACGGACGCACGTGAGAAGGAGTCGCCACTTGCCATTTTACGACCCGAGGGTCGAGGGCCGGCAAGTTACCCGGGTCTAGGGGTACGGGGTACACCTAAATGCTAAGGCAATGGTCGTACGGAACCGAAAATTCCGAATTCGGGGATTCTATTACGTGCGGGCCTATATCCCGCACGCCCTCTCGGTACTCTAGCTTGCTAGGCTTGCCATTTTGTTTATTTACCGTGTGATTTAGAGTTGCGCTCGACTCGCCCGTTTTGACACCGTAAATTCGATGAATTGATCAAGTTGGACCAAAAGTCCGAAAGATGAGTAGGCTTGTGCATCGAGGAGTCGGTTCACTATTTTAGCGTTACAGTTCATCGAACCGTGATGGTTGATTCCCTGCGTGAACCGAAACCACGAGTATCCAAGCTTACTCACCCTTTGGTGGCGATAGACCAACTTAACCGATCCAGCACTCGGACCTCTCGCTCACCGATCGGGGATCCTTACAAGGAGATGAATGAACATACAAATAGAATCCTCACAATGTTCTCTCGAACAATTACAAAGTATAATCGAATAAGTAAATGGATCCCGATCGGTTTGCATTGGGCCACTATTCCGCTCCTGCTCACCGTGTATTTTGAATAACCGATAAATAAATTAAGGTAACGCGGGCTCAAAGAGCCGGGGGTCGGGTCCGATCGAACCATCGGTTTGCAGAAAAACGACTTGTTTCCACTGTACCCGTTGGATCGATCGAGCTCCCGGGTGATATCTAAACACGTTTCACGCGCTCAATCCAAATCCGCCTTCCACATAGGCCGTATTCGGAGTGTGACGGTGAATCGAGGCTAGATCCCATTCCGCACTCGGGTTGCACGCGCTCGGTGAGTTAAGAGGCGTTGGACCTCGTGTTCGGTGATTTGGGGCGTTGGACCCCATGCAACACGTGACTTATGGGTTCGGGCCCGAACCGCAATAAATCATCAAAAGCAAGAATAAAACGGAAGAAAACTGATGTAACTGACACGATACAGAAAGCAACTGACAATTGTCGGTGAATACAGACAAGTGGTGTATTAAGTCGAATGTACGTGATTTAATCAGTTATTACCCGTGGTTGATTGGCAAACAATGCATCTAACCTAGGCAAACATAGAGGGCGGGCTAGGATAAGGTTCTAAGCCGATTACATGTGTGTGTTTGTTTTATGACTCTTATTCAGTTAAGTGTCACTGCGGTTTCACTGAATTAGCCAAACTCGTGTTTTGACTCTAGATTGGAATCTAATATTCCACCTATCCATTATCTAATGTTTATTTAAATCAAGTACATGATTAATCCGGTTCTTCGTCTTTTTCAACTGAAATAAAAAGGTTCACCACCGAATCTACGATAGAAAGATAGAAACACCGAAAGTGAACGGAATGGGCCGTACGAATGAAACTCGCACCCGAACGGGCCGTCCCTTTCCGTCCATAGATCGAGGTGTTTCCGACTCCCTAAAGCCTAGGATATCGATGAATCACGGAATGACGACTATGCCCTTGAGTGGTAAAACATGTGATGTTCATATATAAATTAAAGATCGTGTGACACGAAGAGGTCTAAAGAGGACTCGCGCATCTCGACTCGAGCCGCCTCAAATTGGGCCCGGACTCGAGTCATAGTACGCGAGTACTTGCTAGACACAATTCTATTCGTGTTACACGTCTCGATGTTTTGAAATTATGAGCTTTTAAGGAAAAGGACATTTCCGCCGTTCCATGAACCATCGATACGTTTACGAATTAATATTCAATTTGTCCAATTATTTAGTCCGAGTGATTTAATTAATCAAATGATGCGTCCCATTTCTCGTTTGTGGAATGGTTTAGTGATTGAGGAGTTAAACCTTGATTATTATGGGCTAATGAGATGATTGTTTGGGGTTAATGCGCCTAACATGTAAATTAACCGTGAAGCTAATGATTTAAACAAAAAATATAATTGCAATCAATTACAAGAATCGGTTTTAATCGTTTCTTGCATGCGTAAGACGCCAAACATAATAAGAACACACACATTTACAAAGTCGATGCCACCATGGTCTTGGAATCACAAATAAACATGTAATACAAACACAAACATGATATATAATGGAATTAATAAAATGGCATCGGCACGAAAAACGAGGTAAATCGTAAATGTAATAAACATGAAAACAGAGTCGGATCAGGGTCAAGGGGTCTATTTTGGATCTAGATTCAGTTTGGAGAGGGCTAAATTAGACCCAAAAAAAAACAGTGTGATCTGATTTGTCGAATATACGAAAAGTTCGGTAAATAATTTTTATTTGGAGTTTCAGCGCCCATAAAAATTTGAAATTTTGTGTGGAACCTTAAAATAACATCAGGAATGTGTGGTAAAAATTTCAGTTCATTTTGAAGTCGGATGGTTCGCGAGATCTATCAAAATCAGACCGGAAACACCGAAATAACGGGTAAACATTTTTTATCCGGAGATCCAGTGCACAGAAAAATCTGAAATTTTGTATGGGGACTTAAAATAACATCAAGTGTCTGTGGTAAAACTTTCAACTCATTTCGAACTCGGATGGTTCACGAGACATATCAAAATCTGGCCGAGAATACCGAAATAACGGGTAAACATTTTTTATCCGGAGAGCCAGTGCACAGACAAATCTGAAATTTTGTATGGGGACTTAAAATAACATCAAGTGTCTGTGGTAAAAATTTCAGCTCATTTCGAACTTGGATGGTTCACGAGACACATCAAAATCTGGCCGAGAATACCGAAATAACGGGTAAACATTTTTTATCCAGAGATCCAGCGCCCAGAAAAATCTGAAATTTTATGTGGGGACTTAAAATAACATCAAGAGTCTGTGGTAAAAATTTCAGCTCATTTCGAAGTCGGATGGTTCACGAAGTTGCTCAAGGGCCAAACCCGGGATCTAAGGAAAATCATGCGAAATGAGCCCCTAACACCCCATATCAAACAAATATCGAAGAACCTAGCTTCTCTAAGTCATAGAGGAGTCTTACCTAGCCTCGGAACACGAGGAAGGAGTCGGAGAAGTGGCCGTGGGTGTCGCAAGACTCGGCTTGAAGTCGCGGAAGTGAGCAATCCGAGAGAAAACAGCCGCGGCTAGTCTCGGGAGAACGGCTTGGCACGCGAGCTCCGGGCACGGCACGGTGCAAGGTCGGGCTCGTTGGACTCCTAAGAGGTAGATCTAGACGAGCACGGGCAGACCCGAGCGTGCCGAGCCCTAGACAAGCTCGAAAAACGTGAGAGAAGTTCGGGTATGAACACGGAAAACCCGGTAAGTGAAAAACAATGAAACGGAGGTTGTGCACGGTGGATCGGCCCTCGGATCGTGACCACCTCTTCACGAGAGAGGGTGAGGGTCGTGAGGAACCCTTTGAACGTGATGGCACGACTCTCCGAAGTCGCGGGAGAAAATGGCACGTCGAGGAGCTCGGTTGCACGCGGCTTGGAGACTCGGGACCCGATTACAACTTTGGCTGGAAAGTGATGTTAGGGACCTCAAATGGAAAATCTAAGCCCGGAAACGGACTTAGGGGATGGAAAATAGGTAGGCTAGGGAGTTTGGTGATTTTTGGTTTAAGTCGGGTCGGGTGGTTACCGGAATACCGGGTGGTTTTCCGACGGTTTTGGCCGGTTTCGGCCTTGGCAAGGAGTGGTACGAGCTGTGGGAGTGGGCTGAAAGTTGAGAGGATTTTAGAGGGAGATTGGCTTGAGAGAGAAGGAGAATGAAGAAGTGATTAAGTCTAATGATCAATGGGAACTTATAGGGAGGCTTAACGGTGTGATTAAATGATGTTAAGTGCGGTTTTTTGTATGCTAAACTAGGGCTGCCGAATTTCAATGGGATTAAGGGGGAAAGTGTCACATTGAGTGTGGGGAAAGGAAGAGGAGTTGATGGGAAGTGATGGAGTGATGGATGGGTGTAAGTGTGTAAGAAGAAGTGATGGGTGTAAGAGCCAAAATTCAAATTGTGTGGAGGGGGAGCTTTGGAGCCGACGGGTGAGAGAGCTTGAGCCGCGGCTTGGGCTGTCAATTCGGAGCCGAGGATTGAGCCGTGGCTTGGGGTTGAGCCGCGGCTTGACGGCTTGGCTTGGTTGAGCTGTGGGTCCCGTCTAATTGAGATAAAAGCCAGAAAATGCTTGAAACCCGATTGAGCTTGCATCCGACCTCCGATGTCCAATTAATTTGAAGATTTGGAATGCTTGAACTACGAGGATTTGAATGAGCCCAATATCGCCGTACGTCGTGTGAACGAACGTACGGGTGACTCGGCGCTTCAAGAGTCGGTTTTGCCCTGTTCGGACGTTCGGAGTGGAATTTAATGCCCTTCGACCTCCGATTGACCTCTGTGCATCCTTGCATTCGTTTTGGCGGTCCTTTTGCCCCGTGGGGAATCGTTGGCTCGTTGTCCTCGGTCGGGGACCGTTGGCCCGGGAAGACCTAGGGACTTTGACCGGGATTCTCTCAATGTGCCCCGAATGCCTTGAGGTGCTCGGGGATTATTGTGAGGGGCTCAGAGATCGTCGTGGTCTCTGCTTTCCGTGGAAATACCCCGAAGGTTCGCCGGGAGACGTTCGTGACCACTGAAACGTACTTCGGGAAGCCGAGCCGAGTTCCGGAAGGTTGTCTGAAACTTGTTCCCCGGCCCTGGTGGTCCCTGGGCGCCTGTAGACCCGTTTTGAGGGGTCGTTTGCTTGTCAGTGGAGCGAACCCCGGGAGCTCTGTTAGAAAAGGCGTCCGTGGGGGATAGGGGTGTCCCGGCTTAAGCAGGATGTCCCGGAAATGCGCCCGGACGTGTCATTGGTCATTTTGGCACTGGGAGGGATTTTTGGAGCCCCATTTTGGGTACCTTTCGGTGCTTCGGTGACTCAGTGATGAATAGTGCCACAGTGCCAGCTCCGTTGTTTTCGGGATTCCTCGTTCGTCTGTTCTTCTGATTGCTTTCTTCCGCCTTTCTCAGTGGACCGTGTTTTTCTTTATTGTTCATGACCCCGTGCCCGCCTATTTGCCTCCGATTGCCGGGCGATGAATAGTGTCCCGACCTTCAGTCGGGAATCCTTGTGCGGGAAGCCGGTGGGCCAAAATGGGGTGCTAACAGCTTGCCCCTCTTTGGTTGCATGCTCGGTTAGAGGATGTAGCCAAAGACCATGAGAGACACCCTTTTTGGTCCCAGTGACCGCTTCTGTTATCGCTCTCTGTGATAGCTTTCTCCCTCGTGTTGGATACTTAGGGAGGATGTGCGAAGGTGCCCGGACCTGTCATAGGGTAACCACCTGATTAGGAAGCGAACATTATGAAATTTAGATGAGGGGTCTAAACCCCATACGACAGCATGTGCAGGGCCAAGGCCCGTGGAAAGCAGTAAAATGGACGCGAAGTCCGTGGACGCGAAGTCCGGAAAGCAGTGAAATGGACGCGAAGTCCGGAAAGCGATAAAGTCACTAGGCCGAAACCCGAGGAAAGCAGTAAAATGGACGCGAAGTCCGTGGACCCGAAGTCCGGAAAGCAGTAAAGTCACTAGGCCGAAGCCCGAGGGAAGCAGTAAAATGGACGCGAAGTCCGGAAAGCAGTAAAGTCACTAGGCCGAAGCCCGAGGAAAGCAGTAAAATGGACGCGAAGTCCGTGGACGCGAAGTCCGGAAAGCGATAAAGTCACTAGGCCGAAGCCCGAGGAAAGCAGTAAAATGGACGCGAAGTCCGTCGACGCGAAGTCCGGAAAGCAGTAAAGTCACTAGGCCGAAGCCCGAGGAAAGCAGTAAAATGGACGCGAAGTCCGTGGACGCGAAGTCCGTGGACGCGAAGTCCGGAAAGCGATAAAGTCACTAGGCCGAAGCCCGAGGAAAGCAGTAAAATGGACGCGAAGTCCGTGGACGCGAAGTCCGGAAAGCGATAAAGTCACTAGGCCGAAGCCCGAGGAAAGTAGTAAAATGGACGCGAAGTCCGTGGACGCGAAGTCCGGAAAGCAGTAAAGTCACTAGGCCGAAGCCCGAGGAAAGCAGTAAAATGGACGCGAAGTCCGGAAAGCGATAAAGTCACTAGGCCAAAGCCCGAGGAAAGCAGTAAAATGGACGTGAAGTCCGTGGACGCGAAGTCCGGAAAGCAGTAAAGTCACTAGGCCGAAGCCCGAGGAAAGCAGTAAAATGGACGCGAAGTCCGGAAAGCAGTAAAGTCACTAGGCCGAAGCCCGAGGAAAGCGGTAAAATGGACGCGAAGTCCGGAAAGCGATAAAGTCACTAGGCCGAAGCCCGAGAAAAGCAGTAAAATGGACGCGAAGTCCGTGGACGCGAAGTTTGGAAAGCGATAAAGTCACTAGGCCGAGCCCGAGGAAAGCAGTAAATTGGACGCGAAGTCCGTGGACGCGAAGTCCGGAAAGCAGTAAAGTCACTAGGCCGAAGACCGAGGAAAGCAGTAAAATGGACGCGAAGTCCGGAAAGCAGTAAAGTCACTAGGCCGAAGCCCGAGGAAAGCAGTAAAATGGACGCGAAGTCCGTGGACGCGAAGTCCGGAAAGCAGTAAAGTCACTAGGCCGAAGCCCGAGGAAAGCAGTAAAATGGACGCGAAGTCCGGAAAGCGATAAAGTCACTAGGCCAAAGCCCGAGGAAAGCAGTAAAATGGACGTGAAGTCCGTGGACGCGAAGTCCGGAAAGCAGTAAAGTCACTAGGCCGAAGCCCGAGGAAAGCAGTAAAATGGACGCGAAGTCCGGAAAGCAGTAAAGTCACTAGGCCGAAGCCCGAGGAAAGCGGTAAAATGGACGCGAAGTCCGGAAAGCGATAAAGTCACTAGGCCGAAGCCCGAGAAAAGCAGTAAAATGGACGCGAAGTCCGTGGACGCGAAGTTTGGAAAGCGATAAAGTCACTAGGCCGAAGCCCGAGGAAAGCAGTAAATTGGACGCGAAGTCCGTGGACGCGAAGTCCGGAAAGCAGTAAAGTCACTAGGCCGAAGACCGAGGAAAGCAGTAAAATGGACGCGAAGTCCGGAAAGCAGTAAAGTCACTAGGCCGAAGCCCGAGGAAAGCAGTAAAATGGACGCGAAGTCCGTGGACGCGAAGTCCGGAAAGCAGTAAAGTCACTAGGCCGAAGCCCGAGAAAAGCAGAAAAATGGACGCGAAGTCCGTGGACGCGAAGTCCGGAAAGCGATAAAGTCACTAGGCCGAAGCCCGAGGAAAGCAGTAAAATGGACGCAAAGTCCGGAAAGCAGTAAAGTCACTAGGCCGAAGCCCGAGGAAAGCAGTAAAATGGACGCAAAGTCCGTGGACGCGAAGTCCGGAAAGCAGTAAAGTCACTAGGTCGAAGCCCGAGGAAAGCGGTAAAATGGACGCGAAGTCCGGAAAGCGATAAAGTCACTAGGCCGAAGCCCGAGGAAAGCAGTAAAATGGACGCGAAGTCCGTGGATGCGAAGTCCGGAAAGCTGTAAAGTCACTAGGCCGAAGCCCGAGGAAAGCAGTAAAATGGACGCGAAGTCCGGAAAGCGATAAAGTCACTAGGCCGAAGCCCGAGGAAAGCGGTAAAATGGACGCGAAGTTCGGAAAGCGATAAAGTCACTAGGTCGAAGCCCGAGAAAAGCAGTAAAATGGACGCGAAGTCCGTGGACACGAAATCCGAAAAGCGATAAAGTCACTAGGCCGAAGCCCGAGAAAAGCAGTAAAATGGACGCGAAGTCCGTGGACACGAAGTCCGAAAAGCGATAAAGTCACTAGGCCGAAGCCTAAGGAAAGCAGTAAAATGGATGCGAAGTCCGTGGACGCGAAGTCCGGAAAGCAGTAAAGTCACTAGGCCGAAGCCCGAGGAAAGCAGTAAAATGGACGTGAAGTCCGTGGACGCGAAGTCTGGAAAGCAGTAAAGTCACTAGGCCGAAGCCAGAGGAAAGCAGTAAAATGGACGCGAAGTCCGGAAAGCGATAAAGTCACTAGGCCGAAGCCCGAGGAAAGCGGTAAAATGGACGCGAAGTCCGAAAAGCGATAAAGTCACTAGGCCGAAGCCCGAGAAAAGCAGTAAAATGGACGCGAAGTCCGGAAAGCGATAAAGTCACTAGGCCGAAGCCCGAGGAAAGCAGTAAAATGGACGCGAAGTTCGTGGACGCGAAGTCCGGAAAGCGATAAAGTGGACGCGAAATCCGTGGACGCGAAGTCCGGAAAGCGATAAAGTGGATAGAGAGCATGGGAAAGTAAGGGCGGGAAAGGATGCCAAGTAGTTCGTCGAGGATGTCGGCAGAGGTAGATTGTCCCGTTCCAAATCGAGCTTGTTATCTGTCTTTTCCTTGAGTTAGGGCCAAGAGAATTCTCTGTTATGCCTTCTACTCGGTTCGAATCCCCAATCTGTCGCACAAGCCAATCGCGTGTTCGTCAGGAAGGAGATGCCCCCGGGGTTCCATGCGTATCTGCAGAGAAGAGCATAACTCTTCGTTAGTCATGTGGACAGTGGCGCGCGCCAAGTGTACAGGGCTGATGCTGTCCCGAAGGTGTTGATCTGCTGTAGATTGGCGTTGCTGCTGCGATGAAGTTGCTTCGTCGATGCTTTGCCCTTGGGGTGGCGGTGTGTTTGATCTGCCGGAAGCCGGCTTTGCTGCTAGGGCGGTTACTCTTTGCCCTGCCGGATGTCAGCTCTGTCACAGTGGCGATTGTAGTTCGCTAGGGACGCCCGGTTGTGCGATGAGGGATTCGAACTCTGGGGTAGAGTGCCTACGTATCCCGAGGAGTCGGGAATCAGAGTCTGCCGTAGTTCCCGCGTTTGTTGTACTTGTGATCCTGACATCATTAGTAAGTCATGGAGGTTACTAACAACGTGTAAGCGTGGGTAAAAAGATGTCTTTGAGACGCATGCTCTTTAGTTTCGGGTCGCCTGAGCGACCCGCAAAGAGTTTTTGTTTTAGCGATGCGAATGGGATCCCGCTTTCAGAGGCCCCGATGTGAGGCCTCCGGGGCTCCTGTTGGCCTTGCATGGGCATATCGAGACGTTCTCAAAGGTGCCCTAGCGGCTCTATCGGTTGTTCGACGCGCCTGTGAACTTAGGACCCTTCTTATCAAGGTGCCGTAGGGAGGCTGCATTTGTAACCCGCATGGGGAATTTTGTTCAAATTTGGTCAGACTTCGGTCTAGTCATTTTCAGAGTGTTATGACTAGACTCCCGGAAAGAAATGTCTAGGATTTTGGCTTTGTGGTAGCCGATTGAAGGGTGGTTGTGACCCATTTTGGAGTTATGTAAATGACAAGGAGAAAAGAGAAAGCTTAGAGAGCACGTTGCCCCAAGCTAAAAGGATACACGGGTTCACGCCTGCAGCGAAATGTACCCCCTTTTTGTCTTTCCGCGGTGTGGGCTGCGCCAAACTCCTCGGATGGCGTGCTCGGTTGTCCACTACGCCTGGGGAAGAATCCACCTTGGAAAGTTGAGTTATGTTGAAGAGCCGATCGGGGATCGCGTTGGAGTAGACATCCTGGCCATTTCCCTTGGGGATCCCTAGCTCGCGCAGTGTGCGAGAGCCTCGGGTGACTGTTTTGTTTATCTCTCGTTTTGCTCTCCTTTTACTACGGTCGCCCACCTCGAGGCCGCACCTCTCAACCTAAAGGGGATGAACTCTCCTTTTGCCACGACCGCCCGCCTCGGGATTTTCGGTCATGCCTCTCTTTTGCCCTAGCTTTTGCCTAGGTCGCCCCGAGGGGTTTTCGACCTAGCGGGCTCGATTCTTTTATCTCTCGAGTTTGCAAGGGCGAAGTGCTCGAATGATTCGACGTTCGAGTGCGTTACGCTCTGTCTCCGTCGAGGAGTTGCAACTGCTGCTTCCCTTTTTGTTGGGATTTGTTCATTTCTTTTGGATCGGGGGTGCCGGTGCTTTTGGTGAACCTCGGCATTACCCCATTTTTTATTGGCGGGTTTTTCCCACTTCTTTTCTCTCTCTCTTCATTGGCGGGTTTATCCCGCTTCTTTTCGCTCTGTTTTTTTTCTCGCAGCTGGGGTCTGTATTGTGCCCCTTGTACTTGTTTGAAACTCCTCGACTTTGCATCATCGAGGCTGCTTTTGTTTGCTTCGCCCCATGGAGACTTAATGTACTTTGTTGTCCTAGCCCAATTTTGTGAGGGCTGGTTTTCTCAGAAGTCTGATGCTTGTGCACTCAAAAGCCGAACTTCGCGTCTTTTGTCTTGCAAACTTTACAAGTCCTTTCCCCTATTATCTAAAACGAAAACAAAATTGCCCCAGGAGCGTGGGTGACCAAGGTTGCCTCCGCGTGAATGTTGGACGGGGATGCCCCGATCTTTGTGATTTGTGTCGGGCGTCTTGTACAACCATCGTCCCCGATCGTGCTTGTGGTTCTAGCATCAGTTGTACGCCGGAAAGGTGTGCTCTCGAAGCCGATAGGCATGTTTGTTTGTCGATTGAGACGGTTGCGCTGAAGGCATGCAGCTCGTTCGGATGCTTCCGTCGTCGGCTTCATAGGGGGTACCTCCTTGTCGGGCCCTTCCCTACTAAAGTATAGGAAGAAAGACCCGATAGGAGTTCTCGGGGAGGTGTGAACCCGCGCATCGCTCTTCGCCCGCGACTGGCGTGTCCCTGTGAAGGATGACAAAGAGGATGATGCATTAGGCGATTATGCGGTGGAATGTGTGGTAAGAAATGTAAGGTGGACCCATGGGAGGTTCCCTCATCCAGCGCGCGACCCGTGGGTGCCGCGCGTGGGGGACACTCAATTCCGGGAGTCTAATCATCACCACCCTGGGGTGGTCAGACTGTGATCGTGAGCCGTATAGGCGTACTTTCCCCAATTGCTGGTTGGCATGCACAGCCGTCCTAGGGAAGGCTCGAGAAGCCAGATCCCAGGAGGACAGACGAATCGAACAATTCCGACAAAACCAATAGGGCGTCCTGAGAACTGTCCTAATGCCACTTTCTTGTCCGGAGTCCGCTTGGGAATGTATTAAGATAAATGTAAAAAGAGAGTTTAGGGAAAAGTGCATGTTGCCCTAGTGGCTGGTTGATGGCCACAGTGGAGGGTGGGCAGGGATCATTCTCCGGTCGGAGATGTGACCGTGCTAGTGACTCTCGCGGCGGGTGGGCAGGGCCATGCTCTGTTCGTCAGAGCCGTTGCTTGTGATCTTTTGCGGTTGAAGGATTAGACTTGCTCCTCGGAGTATCGCTTGGATGAATTTGAATCCAAGTCGATTTTTGACTTTAGATGAGCCTGAAAGCAGTAGATGCGAGGTGTCAAAACCTGAAAGCAGTAAATACTGGGCCGGGGCCCGAAAGCTGTAAATGTAGGACCAAGGTCCGAAAGCAGTAAATGCAAGATCGAGGCCCGATGCGGGGCCGAAGCCCAAAAATGGGGCCGGAGCCCGCTGCAGGGCCGAAACCCAAAAGTAAATGCAGGGCCAGAGGCCGATGTATGGTCGAAGCCTAATGCAGTAAATGCGGGGTCGAAGCCCGATGCAGGGTCGGAGCCCGATGCAGTAAATGCAGGGCCGGAGCCCGATGCAAGGTCGGAGCCCGATGCGGGGCCGAAGCCCAATGCAATAAATGCGAGGCCGGAGCCCGATGTAGGGCTGGAGCCCGATGCGGGGCTGAAGCCCAATGCAGTAAATGCAGGGCCGGAGCCCGATGCGGGGCCGAAGCCCGATGCAGTAAATGCGGGGCCGGAGCCCGATGCGGGGCCGAGGCCCGATGCAATAAATGCGGGGCCGGAGCCCGATGCGGGGCCGGAGCCCGATGCGAGGCCGAGGCCCGATGCAGTAAATGCGGGGCCGGAGCCCGATGCGAGGCCGGAGCCCGATGCGGGGCCGAAGCCCGATGCGAGGCCGAGGCCCGATGCAGTAAATGCGGGGTCGGAGCCCGATGCGAGGCCGAAGCCCGATGCAATAAATGCGGAGCCGGAGCCCGATGTGGGGCCGGAGCCCGATGCGGGGCCGAGGCCCGATGCAGTAAATGCGAGGCCGGAGCCCGATGCGGGGCCGAAGCCCGATGCAATAAATGCAGGGCCGGAGCCCGATGCAGGGCCGGAGCCCGATGCGGGGCCGAAGCCCGATGCAATAAATGCGGGGCCGGAGCCCGATGCAGGGCCGGAGCCCGATGCGGGGCCGAAGCCCGATGCAGTAAATGCGGGGCCGGAGCCCGATGCAGGGCTGGAGCCCGATGCGGGGCCGAAACCCGATGCAATAAATGCGGGGCCGGAGCCCGATGCAGGGCCGGAGCCCGATGAGGGGCCGAAGCCCGATGCAGTAAATGCGGGGTTGATAGGAAAGTGCAAGAAATGCGAAAGCAAAGGTCAATGCTGAGGAATAGCGTGAGGCGCTGCAATGCGGTGACGCTGATTTGCTTGCGGTCTTGCTTTGTGGAGCAGGGATGAGGACTTAGTGTTGAAATCCCAAGGAGCTGAATGGATGTAAGACGTTTGTTGTCTCAATTGTGGTCGATCAGTATTCATGCTGTCTTCTTGTGTAGAATTTTCTACAATGGGAAAGAAAACAATGAAGGAGCAAACTATATTCGCGATTTCAGCGTAAGGGCTTAGGGGATTGAACTAGCCTGGTAGGCGTCGTGCGAGCGCGCTGAGGGACATGCACAAGGTGTGTCGAGGATGCGTGCATGGGCAAGGTAGGGGTGTGCTCGCACGACGCGAAAGGGCACACTGTTGTGCTGGTGGAAGCACTTGTAGCATCGAGGGACGTGTGCTCAACCATGCAATGACGTAATCGATTGCGCGGGATTAATGGGGAGTTAGTGTTGCTTAGATGGTTGGCCCTTGAGCTACTGATCGTCTCGCCGTGGAGGAAGGGTGAGGACCACGAGAGATCCACCTGCAAAGGCGGTCACAACTTTGTCTACCGTGTGGTAGTGTTAATTCTCGTGTAAAATAGTAAATAAATAGGATGCGTGCAATGTGTGAGTTTTCAAAAGCTAATGTTGTCGTTCACATTGACTCGAAAGGTTCAAAGTACAATGCAAATTTTGTAAAATAGAGCATTAAGCTGATTTGCCACCACACTCGGGGTTTGAGCGAGCGCTGCCTTGGAAAGCACCGGGTCTAAGCGAGGGCCTTGCGGAGATATCTATCCTAGAGTGCATGTGTGGGTCTTCATGAGGCCCTTTCCTAGACCTCTCCAGGGCGGCGTTCGCTCAAGCGAGCTCCTGACCGCATCTCTGCATCTTGGCACGAGTTTGGGAGAGCTCCCTCTGAGGTGGTTGGCCGGCGAGTTCTTCGTTTCTCAGCGACCTCTCGGTGATCGAACCTAGTGTTGATGAGGTCGATCATGCTGTCCCAGAGTATACGCCATTTGCATTTCATGGCGGGTCGGTGAGGTTCTTGTGTTCTGGTGGACTCTGCCGAGGCGCGGGCAGGAGGCCGAGCAAGGCGTCCCTTACCAAGACGACAGGAAAATCCGCCTAGGACTCGTCAACATGAATGACGTCCTATTTTTTGAAAATTGCATGATGCATGTGTGCGAAGAGAGTAAATGCCCACGGCTTAATAGAAATTACATGTACATCGCTCTTGAAATGGAAAAGACTCAAGTGGCACGCAGGCCGACTCGATGGACTGTTGTCGGCGTCGGGTTGAAGGCTTGCATGGAGGCATAGCACGATGCATGGTTCGGTGCTACAAGGACCGTGCTATCTATGGATGGGGGCTCCCGACTCAAGGGTGTGAATTCCTTGAAATCGAGCGAGGATCTTTGGGGGCCGGTTCGGTGGCATTGCCGACTCGATCCGTTCCCTTACTCGGAACCTCTGACTAACCTAGCTTCCTATTTTGGCGCCCGTGGGATTTCGGACAAGGCACCTAAAGCTAGCATGATATGCAATGCATGCGTGAAATAAATGTGCGTAAGTAGATAAGCCGTAAACGACGGAAAGCAGTAAATAAACAAGCAAGCAAGCAAACGGGATTGAGCCCGAACCCTCTAGATGTCCCCAGTGGAGTCGCCAAGCTGTGCGCACCCGAATTTCATCTCGTCGGGGCACGCATGCGCGCGCCTAAGCAAACGCGGCTTGGGAGTGTCCACCTTCCCGGGACGCGCGACGGACGCATGTGAGAAGGAGTCGCCACTTGCCAT
This sequence comes from Punica granatum, assembly GCF_007655135.1. Lineage (NCBI taxonomy): Eukaryota > Viridiplantae > Streptophyta > Magnoliopsida > Myrtales > Lythraceae > Punica > Punica granatum. The sequence continues at coordinate 8,622 of NW_022204381.1, read as the reverse complement.
TTTACGACCCGAGGGTCGAGGGCCGGCAAGTTACCCGGGTCTAGGGGTACGGGGTACACCTAAATGCTAAGGCAATGGTCGTACGGAACCGAAAATTCCGAATTCGGGGGTTCTATTACGTGCGGGCCTATATCCCGCACGCCCTCTCGGTACTCTAGCTTGCTAGGCTTGTCATTTTGTTTATTTACCGCGTGATTTAGAGTTGCGCTCGACTCGCCCGTTTTGACACCGTAAATTCGATGAATTGATCAAGTTGGACCAAGAGTCCGAAAGATGAGTAGGCTTGTGCATCGAGGAGTCGGTTCACTATCTTAGCGTTACAGTTCATCGAACCGTGATGGTTGATTCCCTGCGTGAACCGAAACCACGAGTATCCAAGCTTACTCACCCTTTGGTGGCGATAGACCAACTTAACCGATCCAGCACTCGAACCTCTCGCTCACCGATCGGGGATCCTTACAAGGAGATGAATGAACATACAAATAGAATCCTCACAATGTTCTCTCGAACAATTACAAAAGTATAACCGAATAAGTAAATGGATCCCGATCGGTTTGCATTGGGCCACTATTCCGCTTCTGCTCACCGTGTATTTTGAATAACCGATAAATAAATTAAGGCAACGCGGGCTCAAAGAGCCGGGGTCGGGTCCGATCGAACCGTCGGTTTGCAGAAAAACGACTTGTTTCCACTGTAACCGTTGGATCGATCGAGCTCCCGGGTGATATCTAAACACGTTTCACGCTCTCAATCCAAATCCGCCTTCCACATAGGCCGTATTCGGAGTGTGACGGTGAATCGAGGCTAGATCCCATTCCGCACTCGGGTTGCACGCGCTCGGTGCGTTAAGAGGCGTTTGACCTCGTGTTCGGTGATTTGGGGCGTTGGACCCATGCAACACGTGACTTATGGTTCGGGCCCGAACAGCAATAAATCATCAAAAGCAAAATAAAACGGAAGAAAACTGATGTAACTGACACGATACAGAAAGCAACTGACACAATTGTCGGTGAATACAGACAAGTGGTGTATTAAGTCGAATGTACGTGATTTAATCAGTTATTACCCTGGTTGATTGGCAAACAATGCATCTAACCTAGGCAAACATAGAGGGCGGGCTAGGATAAGGTTCTAAGCCGATTACATGTGGTGTTTGTTTTATGACTCTTATTCAGTTAAGTGTCACTGCGGTTTCATTGAATTAGCCAAACTCGTGTTTTGACTCTAGATTGGAATCTAATATTCCACCTATCCATTATCTAATGTTTATTTAAGTCAAGTACATGATTAATCCGGTTTCTTCGTCTTTTTCAACTGAAATAAAAAGGTTCACCACCGAATCTACGATAGGAAGATAGAAACACCGAAGTGAACGGAATGGGCCGTACGAATGAAACTCGCACCCGAACGGGCCGTCCCTTTCCGTCCATAGATCGAGGTGTTTCCGACTCCCTAAAGCCTAGGATATCGATGAATCACGGAATGACGACTATGCCCTTGAGTGGTAAAACATGTGATGTTCATATATAAATTAAAGATCGTGTGACACGAAGAGGTCTAAAGAGGACTCGCGCATCTCGACTCGAGCCGCCTCAATTGGGCCCGGACTCGAGTCATAGTACGCGAGTACTTGCTAGACACGATTCTATTCGTTTACACGTCTCGATGTTTTGAAATTATGAGCTTTTAAGGAAAAGGGCATTTCCGCCGTTCCATGAACCATCGATACGTTTACGAATTAATATTCAATTTGTCCAATTATTTAGTCCGAGTGATTTAATTAATCAATGATGCGTCCCATTTCTCGTTTGTGGAATGGTTTAGTGATTGAAGAGTTAAACCTTGATTATTATGGGCTAATGAGATGATTGTTCGGGTTAATAATGCGCCTAACATGTAAATTAATCGTGAAGCTAATGATTTAAACAAAAAATATAATTGCAATCAATTACAAGAATCGGTTTTATCGTTTCTTGCATGCGTAAGACGCCAACATAATAAGAACACACACATTTACAAAGTCGATGCCACCATGGTCTTGGAATCACAAATAAACATGTAATACAAACCAAACATGATATATAATGGAATCAATAAAATGGCATCGGCACGAAAAACGAGGTAAATCGTAAATGTAATAAACATGAAAACAGAGTCGGATCAGGGTCAAGGGGTCTATTTTGGATCTAGATTCAGTTTGGAGAGGGCTAAATTAGACCAAAAAAAAACAGTGTGATTTGATTTGTCGAATATACGAAAAGTTTGGTAAATAATTTTTATTTGGAGTTTCAGCGCCCATAAAAATATGAAATTTTGTGTGGAACCTTAAAATAACATCAGGAATGTGTGGTAAATATTTCAGTTCATTTTGAAGTCGGATGGTTCGCGAGATCTATCAAAATCAGACCGGAAACACCGAAATAACGGGTAAACATTTTTTTTCCGGAGATCCAGTGCACAGAAAAATCGAAATTTTGTATGGGGACTTAAAATAACATCAAGTGTCTGTGGTAAAAATTTCAGCTCATTTCGAACTTGGATGGTTCACAAGACACATCAAAATCTGGCCGAGAATACCGAAATAACGGGTAAATATTTTTATCCAGAGATCCAGCGCCCAGAAAAATTCTGAAATTTTATGTGGGGACTTAAAATAACATCAAGAGTCTGTGGTAAAAATTTCAGCTCATTTCGAAGTCGGATGGTTCACGAAGTTGCTCAAGGGCCAAACCCGGGAATCTAAGGAAAATCATGCGAAATGAGCCCCTAAACACCCCATATCAAACAAATATCGAAGAACCTCGCTTCTCTATCATAGAGGAGTCTTACCTAGCCTCGGAACACGAGGAAGGAGTCGGAGAAGTGGCCGTGGGTGTCGCAAGACTCGGCTTGAAGTCGCGGAAGTGAGCAATCCGAGAGAAAAAACAGCCGCGGCTAGTCTCGGGAGAACGGCTTGGCACGCGAGCTCCGGGCACGGCACGGTGCAAAGTCGGGCTCGTTGGACTCCTAAGAGGTAGATCTAGACGAGCACGGGCAGACCCGAGCGTGCCGAGCCTAGACAAGCTCGAAAAATGTGAGAGAAGTTCGGGTATGAACACGGAAAACCCGTAAGTGAAAAACAATGAAACGGAGGTTGTGCACGGTGGGATCGGCCCTCGGATCGTGACCACCTCTTCACGAGAGAGGGTGAGGGTCCGTGAGGAACCCTTTGAACGTGATGGCACGACCTCCGAAGTCGCGGGAGAAAATGGCCGTCGAGGAGCTCGGTTGCACGCGGCTTGGAGACTCGGACCCGATTACAACTTTGGCTGGAAAGTGATGTTAGGGACCTCAAATGGAAATCTAAGCCCGGAAACGGACTTAGGGGATGGAAAATAGGTAGGCTAGGGAGTTTGGTGATTTTTGGTTTAAGTCGGGTCGGATGGTTACCGGAATACCGGGTGGTTTTCCGACGGTTTTGGCCGGTTTCGGCCTTGGCAAGGAGTGGTACGAGCTGTGGGAGTGGGCTGAAAGTTGAGAGGATTTTAGAGGGAGATTGGCTTGAGAGAGAAGGAGAATGAAGAAGTGATTAAGTCTAATGATCAATGGGAACTTATAGGGAGGCTTAACGGTGTGATTAAATGATGTTAAGTGCGGTTTTTTGTATGCTAAACTAGGGCTGCCGAATTTCAATGGGATTAAGGGGAAAGTGTCACATTGAGTGTGGGGAAAGGAAGAGGAGTTGATGAAGTGATGGAGTGATGGATGGGTGTAAGTGTGTAAGAAGAAGTGATGGGTGTAAGAGCCAAATTCAAATTGTGTGGAGGGGGAGCTTTGGAGCCGACGGTGAGAGAGCTTGAGCGCGGCTTGGCTGTCAATTCGGAGCCGAGGTTTGAGCCGTGGCTTGGGGTTGAGCCGCGGCTTGACGGCTTGCTTGGCTGAGCTTGGGTCCCGTCTGATTGAGATAAAAGCCAGAAATGCTTGAAACCCGATTGAGCTTGCATCCGACTTCCGATGTCCAATTAATTTGAAGATTTGGAATGCTTGAACTACGAGGATTTGAATGAGCCCATATCGCCGTACGTCGTGTGAACGAACGTACGGGTGACTCGGCGCTTCAAGAGTCGGTTTTTGCCCTGTTCGGACGTTCGGAGTGGAATTTAATGCCCTTCGACCTCCGATTGACCTCTGTGCATCCTTGCATTCGTTTTGGCGGTCCTTTTGCCCCGTGGGGAATCGTTGGCTCGTTTCCTCGGTCGGGGACCGTTAGCCCGGAAGACCTAGGGACTTTGACCGGGATTCTCTCAATGTGCCCCGAATGCCTTGAGGTGCTCGGGATTATTGTGAGGGGCTCAGAGATCGTCGTGGTCTCTGCTTTCTGTGGAAATACCCCGAAGGTTCGCCGGGAGACGTTCGTGACCACTGAAACGTACTTCGGGAAGCCGAGCCGAGTTCCGGAAGGTTGTCTGAAACTTGTTCCCCGGCCCTGGTGGTCCCTGGGCGCCTGTAGACCCGTTTTGAGGGGCCGTTTGCTTGTCAGTGGAGCGAACCCCGGGAGCTCTGTCAGAAAAGGCTTCCGTGGGGGATCGGGGTGTCCCCGGCTTAACAGGATGTCTCGGAAATGCGCCCCGGACGTGTCATGGTCATTTTGGCACTGGGAGGGATTTTTGGAGCCCCATATTGGGCACCTTTCGGTGCTTCGGTGACTCAGTGATGAATAGTGCCACAGTGCCAGCTCCGTTTTTCTCGGGATTCCTCGTTCGTCTGTTCTTCTGACTGCTTTCTTCCGCCTTTCTCAGTGGACCGTGTTTTTCTTTATTGTTCATGACCCCGTGCCCGCCTATTTGCCTCCGATTGCCGGGCGATGAATAGTGTCCCGAGCTTCAGTCGGGAATCCTTGTGCGGGAAGCCGGTGGGCCAAAATGGGGTGCTGACAGTCTCCATGGTGAACCAATAATAGCCCAGGCGCATGATCTTCTTAGCGAGCATGAGACCGTTCATATGGGGTCCGCAGTTTCCCCCGTGCACTTCCTCCATGAGACGTCGTGATTCGTGTTCGTCGATGCACCGGAGGAGTGTGGAGTCGAAGGAGCGGCGGTAGAGTATCTCGCCGCTCAAAAAGTAATGTATTGCGAGGCGTCTGAGAGTCTTCCGATCGCGGCGATCGGCGAATGGAGGGTATTGGCCGGTTCGTAGAAGGTTCTTGATGTCTTCGTACCACGGCTTTGCCTCGGATGCTTCGATCGAGTTGTAGTGTGCTGGTCCTTCGGCTATCTCAATCTCAAGGCCGGTCCTTCGGCTATCTCAATCTCAAGGGGCTCGATAAGGTTTTCCTTCATGATGCTCACCATGGATACGAGCGTTGCTAGCGCGTCCGCGAATTGATTTGTCATGCGCGGGGTATAGGTGAACGAGATTCCTCGAAGTTCTCGGTTAACTTCTCGAGTTATTCGTGATATGGCACTAGCTTTGCGTCCTTTGTCTTCCATTGCCCCAATGTCTGGAAGATAGTGAGCATCGAGTCGCCGAACACTTCGAGCTCTTTTACCTTGAAATCAATCGCCGCTTGTAGGCCGAGATACATGCCTCGTACTCGCCACATTATTGGTGCACGGGAAGTCGATCTTTGTCGCTACCGGGTAATAGCGTCCGTCCGGGGACATCAGTACTGCTGCGCCAATACCTGATCCCGTGGATTGACGGCACCGTCGAAATACATCTTCCATCCCGGGTTCTCTCTCTCCCTCGTCGTCTATTTGGAGAATTCCCTCATCCGGAAGTCGGGATTAATCGGTGTGTGGTCTTCAATTGGGAATTCTGCCAAATGATCCGCGATCGCCTGCCCCTTGACCGAAGTGCGGGACACGTTCGATATTGTCAGCCCCCATTTTGGCTCACCATTCCAAACAATGATATTAGCAATGACCCCAACCACGACTTGAGCAGAATACAGAAAACGGCTCGGCAGAGCAAGAAATCACTATTCATCCTCAAGTTGGCAAAATTGAGCAAATGGCCCATGGACATGACAGAAGACTCTAGGGGTCACCAAAGGGGACACAGAGCGACCAAAGAACTCAACAATGTCCAAACCGGCGTTTTCAGTGTACTACACGGACGACACTATTTTCCGATAGTTCGCTCGGCCGTCGGAAAGATAGTGAATATTGGACTCCAAAAATCCACACCAGTGCCAAAAAGATGAAAAGTGTCCCCAAAGGCATTTTCAAATCATCTGCTCTATACAGAACAATTTTCTGTATACAGACACTTTTCAGTGAAGTCCAAAAATGCCGGTTTCCTGGAGAAAAGTTAATTCCAAATATTAGACGCGGCCATGCCCCATCAACACACAGAGTATGAACAACGCTTCAGATTGTCTTTTGGAAGTCACACAGACACTTCAAATGACTTCCGAACGACAAAACAAGCATACCCCTCTTCAGAAGAGCATAGCCGGAGAAGGGTCTGATGGAATTACGGCAAACGAAGTTCATACCGCATTGCCCAGAAACTCTAGCAGACATTCACATTGGGCAAAACAAACAGCAAACCCCTCGCGTTTCCCGAGTAACCTCCGAAAGCGGAAATGACCATTTTTAGTGGAAATCCATATCCGGAGGTCCTCTTTGGGGAAACTTAACTCCGAATGCTTACGTTACACAATGCTAGCCTTCTCAAGGCTCAATGTGGAATCGTCGGAATAAATCACACGACTCACCTAGACCTCCCGAGCAGCGCTTTTAGAGGTCTCAGATACACTTTTCAAGTCCTTGGAGGTTTGATCTCGACAAACAGAGATTACAGTAATCTCCGGGTGCCCAAGCAACTCAGAAATCATCCTGAGAAATCCAGTTTCGACCTCCTAGGACGTCTCCGGCCCCACGTTAGCATTACCGGCTTAAGGGATAATTGTTCACGTTGTCTGACAATTTATGTCAAAATGACCAACGTGAGATGCGGACACAGATATGCTGTCAGAAGCGGACAACTTCGCCCTGGTCACTTGCAATGAGCAAAACCGGATTCCGAGCCTCGCACACATCCGGGACATTTCTCCATGAAAAATGTCAATCTCGGGCTCATTAACTCTTTTCCTCGCGTATATCGACATTCGACGTTCAATTCGAACCACGAACTTCGAATGCGCGACCAATCGAGACCCGAACTTGGGCCCGAACTTACCTCGCGACCCGTGGGACCCACGGCCAACTCATTGCCGCCTCACCCATGCCCATTGCCCTCCATGTCTCTTGTCATCTTCTTCTTCAAGCCAAGAAGACAACTTGCATTTGTCTTCCTTTTGCAAAATATCTAAGTGTTTCAATCAACACTCCAACTTCCCATCCAAGCCATCAATGCTCTTATCTCTTCTTCCATTAATGCAATGGATGAGGATTGAGCTTGATATTTCCTTAAGAAATTCGGATTCCATTCCCACTAATCCATGGCCCTAATTGCACTTTTCTCACTAATCTGCATTTAAGCTTTTCTATATATTGTCCAAATGTCATTAACTTAAGGAGACACCTTAAAAAACACTCTCTCTCTAGCATTTCTCACTCTTCCAAAAGCTCTCAAACTCCATAGCAAACCGCAGCAAGCTTCAGCCATTTCCAGCAAGCAAAACCAAGCAAAAAACCGGGCAAAGTCTTAAGTCGGAATCCATCCCGGCTTGAATCCAAACTTTACCAAACTTCATATCCCACATGTTTTCGAGCCCCTCTATCCATTTCTGAACTTAGATTTTAAGTTTGAAACCTCTAAGCCATAGAACCAGCCTGAACAAAATCTGGACAGATTTGGTCCTTCTCGGGTAAAAAATGTCAAACCGGGTTTCAAGCCTTTTCCAAGTCGGTTGAGCTACCAAAACCCATCAAACACCATCCCCACACACAACCCTAGGGTGTCAAGAAGTCAGAAATCCAAGAAAAAACCCGTCGGTTTAACCCCAGGAAGAAGAAACAGCCCGACTGCCCAGTCGGGTCGAAATTTTCTGACTGTTTGTGCGGTTTTCTTGCAGATCGGGTCGATCCGAGACTCTTTTCGGAAAACGACCACCACAGCCACCTCCAGAGGTGAGTTAGCAGTCGGGAGCCGTTGGCCTTGCTCAAAAATTCCATCGGGAACCTCCGTAGCAACGTCCGACCCGACTGGTGCCAGACGGGTCCGAATTTCCAGACGTACTCTGTTTTCCGTGATCTTTGCAGGGCTGTACGGGTCGACCCGATAACTCTGGGACCAAACGACCACCACAGTCACCTCCGGGGGTCAGTTAGGAGTCAGGAGCTACTGACCTCGCCTCCAAATTCCATGGGGAGCCTCCGTGGCGACGTCCGACCCGACTTGTGCCAGTCGGGTCTGTCCAATATTTCAGCCGGGTCTGTTTGATGCCATTCGGGTCTGTTCAACGGAAAACAGCTCAAAACCGACCCATCAACGGTCCAACCCGACTCTTGAAGGTCCCATCCCGCATCTCGGGACTAGTTGGAGCTCTCGGGTGACCAGCGTCCGTCACCGAGCGTCACCGAGCGTAGCCAGCGCCCGTCACCGAGCGCAACCCTCGAGCGTCACCAGCGTCCGTCACCGAGCGTCACCGAGCGCAACCCTCGGCGTCACCAACGTCCGTCACGAGCGTCACCA